>NC_044032.1:42863747-42953941 GCF_901765095.1 Microcaecilia unicolor | reverse complement strand
TGCCAAGAATATTAGCACTTACATGCCTTAAGTGTACACTTACCAGTGGCATAGCCAGGAATTTTTAACAGGGGGTGCACCCCACACCCCCTGCACCCCTCCCAGTACCTTAAAATCACCTCCGTTCTGCTCCAGTCTTCTCCATGTCAGTGGCAGCGGCACTCGTAGGCTGCCTGTGGCCTGCGCCGGGACTTTCTCTCTGAAGCATCCTGCCCTTGACAAAACAGGGGTTGTATCAGAAGGGTGGGACGGATAAGAAAGTCCCGTGCAGGCTGCAGGCAGCTCAGGTGAAGACTGGAGGGAGATGATTTTAAGGCATCGGCGGGTGGGGGGGGGGGGCAGTCTGACAGGGTGTGCATATACAACATACGCACCTGGAATAAATATGCCACTGACACACACAAAAGTGCCAGCTGGGTGCTTAGATGCTATTCTGTAACAATGTGAAGAAGTGAAGGGGGGGGGGGGGGGGTGGGGGTGGGGGGGGGGGGGGGGGGGGGGGGGGGGGTGGGGGGGTTGGGGGGGGGGGGGGGAGGTAATAAGCACAGGTGGAACATGGAGGAAATGACAGGATTACCATATTTGCCCTAAGAAAACAGGCATGCCCTGCCCCCCTGTCACACCCCCACTCCGCCCTCTGTTGCACTCTGCCCCGCCCCCTGTCACTTTGATCCCCCAAGAAAGCCAGATTCCCTCTCTCCCCCCCTGTAGATCCCCTCTCTAATTTTACAGCCTCCCTTCACCCACAGGACCCATTCACTACACCTCTCCTCCCCTCACTTACCTTAGTGTGGTGCCCTGTTGGTCCAGTGACCTCTTTGGGGCAGGGAAATAGCCCCCTCTTTCCTGCCTGGCATGTCTGCAGACTGTCTTTCTCTCCAACACCGATTTGAAATGGCTGCTGAGAGTTCAAATGGTGGCCTTGCGAGACTTGCAAGGTCATTGCTTGAACTCTTGACAGCCATTTCAAATCGGTGTTGGAGAAAGACAGTCTGCAGACATGCCAGGCAGGAAAGAGGGAATTCTTTCCTGCCCCAAAGAGGTCACTAGCCCACCAGGCACCACACTAAGGTTAAGGAGGGGAGCGCGGG
Organism: Microcaecilia unicolor; assembly: GCF_901765095.1. NCBI lineage: Eukaryota > Metazoa > Chordata > Amphibia > Gymnophiona > Siphonopidae > Microcaecilia > Microcaecilia unicolor. Next base: position 42,952,850 of record NC_044032.1, on the reverse strand, counting down.
AGGATAGGATGCCCGCCTGCCACTTCCATCCACCAGCCTGCCCATTGTCCGGCAAATCCCAACAAACGGCCAGGATGGCAAAAACCTGCCCGGTTGCCCGGCTGTGTCCTCAAAAAGAAGACATGTCCGGGCAAAACTGACCAATGGTAAACCCTACTTCCATTCACCAGTGAGTAACTTACTGAATACTGTCAGTTGCTCACAGTTATGCCGGGTCTATGGTTGGTGTAAGCTGTGGGCATGTAATATGAAGTACCTTCGATGCCAGGTTATGCTAGTCCTACTATATAAATGAGCTGTGACGACGTGCCGCGCATGCATCACTTCACAGGTCTCTCCCGAGCCACCCAGCGATTCTCCTCTCTCCCCTGCCCCCCCCCTCCAGCCACCAGCGATTCTCCTTGCTCCCCTGATTACCTCCGTCGAGCGGCCGCGCATTGAAAGCCCTGCCCGTCTCCAGCCTTCCCTTCGAGTTTGTTCCCTCAGAGTCCTGCCTTCTGATGTCATTTTCCTCTTTCCGTGAGGACGGGGACTCTGAGGGAACGAACTCGAAGGGAAGGCCAGAGACAGGCAGGGCTTTCAATAACGCGGCCACTTCGACGGAGGTAATCAGGAGAGCGAGAAGAATCGCTGGTGTGGCAGGAGGGGGCTGGAGGGGGGGCAGGGGAGAGAGGAGAACGCTGGGTGGCTGGAAGGGGGGGGGCAGGGATGGAGAGGAGAATCACACACTCTCTCTCTCACAGACACACTCGCACCAAGTCTCACTCTCCTCTCTGTCACACACACACACATTCACTCTCTCTCTCTCACACAGTCACTCTCAGCACACACTCTCTCAAGCATACCACTCTGAGGAAAACCTTGCTAGCGCCCATTTCATTTGTGTCAGAAGCGGGCCTTTTTTACTAGTATTCAATAATGGAAGCTGGGCCTCCAGATGCTGATTATAGAATAATTCTCACCATGTGGCAACAGGGCAGGGGCGTATCTGCGTGGGGCCACAGGGCCGGGCCCCCGAGATTTCGCCCTGGACCCTCTACCACCGACCCTCTCCACTCCCCCTCCCCTCTCGCCGCCCGCCCGCCACCAACCCGTCGCCGATCTTGCTGGCGGGGAACCCAAGACCCCCCCGCCCAGCCGAAGTCCTCTCTTCCGTGCAGGATGCAAGTTGCACGCTTCCTGTTCTTCTGAGTCTGACGTCCTGCACGTACAACGTGCAGGATGTCAGACTCAGAATTTGGAACTCGTCTGATGTCCTGCGCTTTGTACACGCAGGACGTAAGACTCAGAAGAACAGGAAGCATTGCAACTTCAGCCTACATGGAAGAGAGGCCTTGGCTGGTGGGGGTTTGGGGTCCCCTGCCAGCAAAGGTAAGTGAGAGCAGCGGGGGGGAGGGTTGGCGGCGGCGGGAGGGGGTGGAGAGGTCATTTGTGGCGGGGGGGGGGGGGGGCGGAAATGCGGGGGGGGGGGGGATCGGTGGCACCAGGGGGGGGGGCTAAAATGTGCCCCCTCCCTCTGGCTCTGCCCCCCCCTACCGCCAGAGTCCGATACGCCCTGCAACAGGGCACCTAAAATGGAGGCACCTACTTATGGAATTGCCTCCTAAGTGTATTGCAGCTAATGCAGTGCCAGTTTGCTAGGTAGCAGGAGCAGTCTGACCATTCAGGAAACTGGGCAGTGCCCGAGGGCCCAGAGGCTTAGAGAGCACAGAGGCTATGCCACAGCAGCACACTACAACCCTACTACTACTACTATTTAGCATTTCTATAGCGCTACAAGGCGTACGCAGCGCTGCACAAACATAGAAGAAAGACAGTCCCTGCTCAAAGAGCTTACAATCTAATAGACAAAAAAATAAATAAAGTAAGCAAATCAAATCATTAATGTGAACGGGAAGGAAGAGAGGAGAGTAGGTGGAGGCGAGTGCTTACAAGTGGTTACAGAGTCAAAAGCAATGTTTAAAGAGGTGGGCTTTCAGTCTAGATTTAAAGGTGGCCAAGGATGGGGCAAGACGTAGGGGCTCAGGAAGTTTATTCCAGGCAATAGGGTGCAGCGAGACAGACGGCGCGAAGTCTGGAGTTGGCAGTAGTGGAGAAGGGAACAGGTAAGAAGGATTTATCCATGAGCAGAGTGCACGGGAAGGGGTGTAGGGAAGGACGAGTGTGGAGAGATACTGGGGAGCAGCAGAGTGAGTACATTTATAGGTTAGTAGAAGAAGTTGAACAGGATGCGAAAAATGGCTAGGGCGGCAGTGAAGGGTCTGAGGAGAGGGGTAGTATGAGTCGCCCTACCTTGAAGGACCCTAGTAGTCTAGTGGCCTCTGCAGGGGGGGGGGGGGGGAAGGCAGGAAAGAACAACACTCTTTCCTGCCTGCTGCTGCTATTCTGCCCCGGCGCCGGTTGTGTTTTAAAAAATGGCTGCCGAGACTCCCTGCAGCAGTTTCGCGAAACCATTTACTGTAGGTATTATCAAGTAGTCACCCCTGCAAGGCCCCACTATCCCCCAAAACATGACTGCCTGTCAGCAGCCCTGACAGATGAAAAGCTTGAACCCTTCAGCCTTTCAGACAGGGTGTTACCTTAGCCAGGTTAATGTGACATGCTGACCAAGCTCTAATCTACCCCAGTGTCTGTGTGGGAACTGGAGCCCTAGTGACATTAACTACAAACCACAGATGGAATGGGGCAAAAGCCAAACTGGTTCAGACCATTTTAAGAGAGGTTATAATGGTGTTACAAAAACGAAATAAAATTGCAGCTATTCAGAACTCACCAGTCTTCAAGACACACAGTAGACATGAAATCCAAGCAAGCAAACTGTTCATCCTGTCCATCTGAAGAGGTGGTACATGGGTTAGGGAGTGCTCTGCTCAGTGTTTTCAACATTGCGACAGGATATGCGGAGCACAGCAGTAGAACATCCAACCCGCTGTACAGCTGCAGGAAGAATTGAGGAACAAGTTGACCATTTTCAGGAAGAATTGCTTATTTTTGGCATACTCATAGACTGTGGTCAGGACACCGAGGTTCAAGCATTTGCTGTCAAGTTCTCTGACATATATATGGATTCAGCACGAGTTTGGTTTTTCCTATTATTCATACAGTATAGGGAAGTTTTTAGGAATGTGTCAGCAACAAAGATGTGATTGAAAGCCGAAGTGCTGCTTTGAGGCGGATATGGTGTTTGATTAAAAAAAAAAAAAAAAAAGAATCCCTTTACACCTGAAGACACAAAGAAATGAAAATAAATGTTAGTAAAAATCTTCAACGGGATGCCCTACAAGCTATGCATACAGGGGGTAATTCTATAAATGGCATCATAAATTATGCACTGATAAAAATTGGTGCTCACCAGCAACCCCAAGATAAGCAAATGTTGGATGTATTCACACTTTAGGAAACTTAGAGGGGCATAATCGACACGTCGCCGACGATCTATTTTGGCCGGGGGCGTAACAGCTGGCCAGAACCGTATTATCGAAAAAGATGGCGCCGACCATCTTTTTTTTCGATAATACGGTTTAGCCCAGCCAAATGCCAGAGTTCGCCGGGTTTGAGATGGCCGTTTTTGTTTTTTCAGCGATAATGGAAAAAAAAAGGGGGATCTCAAACCCGGCGAAATCCAAGGGCATTTGGTCGTGGGAGGAGCCAGGCATTTGTAGTGCACTGGTCCCCCTGACATGCCAGGGACAGCAACCGGGCACCCTAGGGGGCACTTCTAACAATTTTTAAAAAATATACAAATACCTCCCAGGTGCATAGCTCCCTTACCTTGGGTGCTGAGCCCCCCAAATCCCCCCAAAACCCACTCCCCACAACTTTACACCACTATACTAGTCCTTATGGGTGAAGGGGGGCATCCTACATGTGGGTACAGTGGGTTTTTGGGGGGGGTTGGAGGGCTCAACACTTACAAGTGTAACAGGTAGGGGGAGGATGTTCCTGGGTCTGCCTGCCTGAAGTGCACTGCACCCATTAAAATCTGCTCCAGGGACTTGCATACTGCTGTCAGGGAGCTGGGTATGACATTTGAGGCTGGCATACAGGCTGGCAAAAAAGGTTTTTATTTTTTAGTGTGGGAGGGGGTGGTGACCACTGGGGGAGTATGGGGAAGTCATTCCCATTTCCTCCGGGTGGTTCATCTGGTGAGTTGGGCCACCTTTTTGATTATGTCAATTTGGGCGACCCTGTGAGAAAGATGCCCATCTTGCGATTTTGTGTCAAAAGATGGGTGCCCTTCTCTTTTGAAAATAAGTCTGCAAGTGACCAAAACAGACATCATATGCAGATGTGATTCCATGTGCCCCAAAGAAAGGAGAGTTTAATTCAATTTCAATATATTCCATCTTTAAACACCAGGCTTTCCAAAGGCAGATTACAGAAACAGATGAATAGTTAAGATCAAGAAACAGGTTATTCTCACTGAAATTTCTCCAGCTGTATTGTATAGAACAGTGTAGAAAAATTAGCACAAAATACAAAGATTATAACTACTGTTTCTACCAGCTATAATAATTTTAAGCTTTTTTATTGATGTTCAATTTTTATTTCATAATATTTAAATCTAGTTATAGGAAGCTTTCAAATAAATTAAAAAGCTGTCAAATAAGTAAAAAAGAAAGCAAAATCTTTTGTCCGCCACCTTTTAAAGGCACTGCCTAATGCTTATCCTCCTGGAACAGCTTTAGACTTTTTACAGATGGAACACGCATTTATTTTTAATAATCTCACACAGCACTTGCCATGGAGTCCCTGGACCCTTCTTACCTTACCCCTACAGCCAGCCAGCAGTCAAAAATGAAGAAAGAACAGCTCACTTCCACAACAGCCTCACACAGCCAAGGCCAAGCACCGCTGCCGAACTGCTGGCTGCCCTGCACCAAACCACACACCGGGCGACGCAGACCGTGCGCAGAGCAGAGGAGGACCCTGGCCTGGGCCCCGCGGGCCCCCACAGTGCTGCCTGCCTGCCACTGCTTGAAGCAGGAGAAGGAGGGAGAAGAACGTCGTCAAAAGAGCTCACCTCAGCCGCAGTTACAAGCTGGCCATGTAGTAAGTAACAATGATTAAGTTACTACCACAATGGCCACTGTGGCTCCGGCTGAGCAGCTCTTTGGATGACATTCTCCTTCTCCTGGCTTCAAGCACATCTGCAGGCAGTACAGTGAGGGGACAGGAGATGGGGAGTGTGCGGGCACTGGGTGGCTAACAGCAGCAGTCTGGTGCTCTGGCAGGCAGGTGATGACAAGTTGACGATGATCAACTTCTGCAACATTCCTGTTCAGGCACTGGCGTGCAAGCAGGAAGGTGGAAGCGCATGTGCATAGGCGGTACTGCGTCCGCCATGGCACCACCGTGTGAAAGTGGGAAGGTGGGGTGGATGCAATGCGAGATTCGAAAGTGCCAAGCCCCTCCGTGAAGGATTGCACTGGCTCCCGGTCGGAGAACGTATTGCTTTCAGGATCTGCACCCTGGTTCATAAGATTATCTGCAGCGGGGCCCAGGGATACATAGCGGACCTTGGCGACCTACCAATCGGAAATACAACCGGATCAACATGAACATATCTAAACCTCCACTACCCAAGCTGCAAGGGACTCAAATACAGGTCAACTTATGCATCCAGCTTTTCCTACATAGGCACGTGACTTTGGAGTGCACTACCAAGAGCCGTGAAAACAACGGATAACCACCTAAGCTTCCGGAAATCACTAAAAACTTACCTGTTCAAAAAGGCATACCCTACCGACCCTACTTAAATACCTGAACCCTAGCAACCGACGAAACCAAAGAACGTAATGGACATAATGTAACTCTTCCTCTATATGATTCCCTAATATGTTTGCTTGTTCCACATGAACCCTATTCTACCATAACATCACTGTGAAACTGTTTATACCAGAATTGGCGAACGCCCCTACGGTACTATTGTAAACCACATTGAGCCCGCAAATAGGTGGGAAAATGTGGGATACAAATGTAACAAATAAATAAATTAATTTTGAGAAATCTAATTGGGGGAGCGACTGCTCCCCCTGCGCCTCCCCCCTAGCTACGCCACTGATCATCACATATCTGTAAACTTGTGACTATGGTTCAATAAAGATACAACAAACTTGGGGCCTCCGCAACTCAAGCAGTCATTGAAAGCCCTGTCAATCCACCCTCTCCGGGCAAATCACTTAATCCTCCATTGCCCCACTAGGAATAGAGGAACGTACCTGAATATAATATATTTAAACCACTGTGGTTGTGCCACAGAGAGCTGGTATATCAAATCCAGGACCCTGATCCCTGACCCTGAAACATGCATCAGACTCCTGAGGAAATTAGAAAGTAATGGGATAGGAAGCAATGTCCTATTGTGGATTAAAAACTGGTTAAAAGATAGAAGCATTAAAACCAACCTGTTCAAAAAGGCATACCCATCCAACCCAACCTAAGTGCCTAAACCTCGCAACACAACGAAACCAAAGCTCGTAATAGACTCTACGCAACTCTTCCCCTCTACGATTCCCCAATGTGCCTATAACACATGAACCTTATTCTACAACTCTCTGTATTTGTTTCACTACCGGAAATGGCAATTGCCGCTACTGGTATTATGTAAGCCACATTGAGCCTGCAAATAGGTGGGAAAATGTGGGATACAAATGTAAAAAAATAAAAAAAATAAAAACAGAGAGTAAGGTTAAATGGTCAGTATTCTCAATGGAGAAGGGTAGATAGTGGGGTTCCCCAGGGGTCTGTGCTGGGACCGCTGCTTTTTAACATATTTATAAATGATGTAGAGATGGGAATAACTAGTGAGGTAATTAAATTTACTGATGACACATCAGGCTTATTTTCGAAGTGATCGCCGGCCATCTCTCAAAAGCGGCCAAATCGGTATAATCGAAAGCGGCTTGTTTGACAGCATCGCTGCTTTCCTGTCGCCTCGCCGGCGAAAGTTCAAGGGGGCGTGTCGGCGGCGTAGTGAAGGCGGGACATGGGCGGTCATGGGTGTGGCTACCAGATGGCCGGCTTTCGCGGATAATGGAAAAAAAAGCGGCGTTCATCAGTATTTTGGCGGGTTTACTTGATCCTTTTATTTTCACGACCAAGCCTCAAAAAGGTGCCCCCAACTGACCAGATAACGACCGGGAGGAATCAGGGATGACCTCCCCATACTCCCCCAGTGGTCACCAACCCCCTCCCACACTAAAAACACAATTATAAACATATTTTGCCAGCCTCTATGCCAGCCTCAAATGCCGTACCCACCTCCATGACAGCAGAATGTGTTCTATCCTCTGACAGCCTTTCCCTGGTTGTGATGTGGCTGTCGGGTGAGTGTGACATCTTTTCTGTTAGGTGCACTGCAGAGTCACATCAGCAATGCATTGTGGTGGGTGTAGGGTAGTGGGCTCTACTCCCCATGGTGCTTTCCCCCCCTGCTAACTGGGTCAGAGTGTGTCCAGTTTTGTTTCCGGTAGTCCATGAGGTAGTGGCCATTTTTGTAAGCCAGTTTGAGATCCCTTTCATGTGTTACCCACGTTAGAGAACTTAGTTATTACCTTGAACGTTGCTGAAAGAGGGCATTGTACACCATTCTGCCAGTTCTGACCTACTGCTAATCTCAGTACCAGGTAGACTCTTTGCCAGTGGGGCACAACCTCTGATATGCAGTTAACTGTGAGTAAACGTGCTTATTCAAATAAATGACTTTTTCAAAGAGATTAGTCTTCAGGTGTCAACTGGTGTGCCAAGGTTATACAGTAGCAACAAGTCCTAGAGGCCTGCGTGTATGCAGATCCCTGGAGCACTTTTAGTGGGTACCGCAGTGCACTTACGGCAGGCAGACCCAGGCCCATCTCCCCTTACCTGTAACACTTGTGCTGGTAAATGGGAGCCCTCCAAAACCCACTGTACCCACATGTAGTTGCCCCCTTCACCCCTAAGAGCTACGGTAGTGGTGTACATTTGTGGGTAGTAGGTTTGGGGGGGGGTTGGGGGGCTCAGCACTCAAAGTAAGGGAGCTATGCATGTGGGAGCGTTGTCAGGGGGACCTGTGCACTACAAATGCTGGCTCCTCCCATGACCAAATGCCTTGGATTTCGCCGGGTTCGGGATGGCCGGCATTTTTTCCCATTATCGCTGAAAAACAAAACCGGCCATCTCAAACCCGGCGAACTCTGGCATTTGGCCGGCGTAGACCGTATTATCGAAAAAAAAGATGGCCGGCCATTCTTTTCGATAATATGGTTCTGGCCAGCTGTTGCGCCGCCGCCAAAATAGATCACCGGTGATCTGTTTCGCCGGCGACGTTCGATTATGCCCCTCCACGTTATTCAAAGTTGTTAAATTGCAAGAGGGTTGTGAAAAATTGCAAGAGACCCTTATGAGTCTAAGAAGCTTGGCATCCAAATAGCAGATGACTTTTGATGCGAACAAGTGCAAAGTGATGTATCTGGGAAAGAGGAACCCAAACCACAGTTACATAATTCAAGGTTCCACATTAGGAGTCACTAACCAGGAAAAGGATCTAGGTTTCATCGCTCAATGTGCAGCGACGGCTAAGAGAGCAAATAGAATGTTAGGAATTATTAGGAGAGAAATGGAAAACAAAACTGAGAATGTTATATATTGCTCCATGGTGTGACCGCACCTCAAATAATGTGTTCAGTTCTGGTCACCGCATCTCAAAAAATGATATAGTGGAATTAGAAAAGGTAGAGAGAAGGGCAACAAAAATGATGAAGGGGATGGGACAACCTCCCTATATGGAAAGTTCAAAGCAGCTGGGGCTCTTGAGCTTGGAGAAGAGATGGCTGAGGGGGAGATATGATAGAGGTATATAAATTACTGAGTGGAGTGGAACAGGTAGACATGAATCGATTGTTTACTCTTTCCAAAAATACTAGGACTAGGGGGGCACACAATGAAGTTACTAAGTAGTAAGTTTAAACGAATTGGAGAAAATATTTCTGCACTTTAATGAGTAATTAAAGTTTGAAATTTGTTGCCAGAGAATGTGGTAAAAGCAGTTAGCTTAGCAGGGTTTAAAAAAGGTTTCGATAATTTTCTAAAAGAAAAATCCATAAGCCATTATTGGACTTGAGAAAATCCACTGCGTATTCTAGGATAAGCAGCATGAAATCTGTTTTACTGTTCTGGGTTCTTGCCAGGTACTTGTGACCTGGATTGGCCACTGGTGGAAACAGGATTCTGGGCTTGATGGACCTTTGGTCTGTATCAGTATGGCAATGCTTATGTTCTTAAGGGCGCTGGACCTTCAAGTCCGAGGAGTGCCTGAATTGTGGAGGCCCTGTGGTTGTTGTATTTTATATTGTCACCATGGCTGAAGGCTTGTGGAGATACTGTGATTGGTGGGTGGGGGGGTGGGGAGGGGAAGAGAAGGAATAGAGAAGGCTTTCACTTAGTCACCTCTCCCCCCTCCAGTCGGTTCAAAACTCTGCTGCCCGTCTCGTCTTCCGCCAGGGTCGCTTTACTCATACTACCCCTCTCCTCAAGACCCTTCACTGGCTCCCTGTCCGTTTTCGCATCCTGTTCAAACTTCTTCTACTAACCTATAAATGTACTCACTCTGCTGCTCCCCAGTATCTCTCCACACTCGTCCTTCCCTACACCCCTTCCCGTGCACTCTGCTCCATGGATAAATCCTTCTTATCTGTTCCCTTCTCCACTACTGCCAACTCCAGACTTCGCGCCTTCTGTCTTGCTGCACCCTACGCCTGGAATAAACTTCCTGAGCCCCTACGTCTTGCCCCATCCTTGACCACCTTTAAATCTAGATTGAAAGCCCACCTCTTTAACATTGCTTCTGACTCGTAACCACTCGCCTCCACCTACCCTCCTCTCTTCCTTCCCGTCCACATTAATTGATTTGATTTGCTTACTTTATTTATTTTTTTGTCTATTAGATTGTAAGCTCTTGAGCAGGGACTGTCCTTTCTTCTATGTTTGTGCAGCGCTGCGTACGCCTTGTAGTGCTATAGAAATGCTAAATAGTAGTAGTAGTAGTAGCTTTCAGTGAAATGCTGTCTTCTGCCACTTGAAACAATATTGTTATCTGATACCAGACACACACACACACACACACACACACAGACACACACACACACACACACACACACACACACCCAAACCGGATTCACTGGCCATATATCCAAAAAGCATCACACTGCAATAATATCCCAGTTCTGTTTACCCTTCCACTTGCAGGCTGAATTACTTCCAGACCTTGGAATCTAAGTAAAGCCAATCTCTGTTTACGCTGAAAATGTTCAAGGAGAGGAACTGCTTTAATACCACATTTGGCCACAACCTTGTTTTTTGTTTTCAATCCTTGTCTTGAGCTCCTATTAGGTTTTTTTTTTTTCCCTTAAACAGTATTCACAGGCGCATTATAGAAGATAAACAGCCTCTTTGGTGTCACATGGATTGAATCCCTAAACTGGGCTAATCTTTCCCATTGTATGAGTGAAAGAGGCTATTTTCTGTTGTCATATTTCATACACCCTGTGGCATTAGTCAACAATGTTCGTCAGAGCACATACTACGGGGGATACATGTTTACCAGCTTATGTCTAATACACAAAAGCTGGTGACCTCTTACACCAACCTTTGAAGGGCGGTCAGGGTTGAAGTATGTATAGCGACACTGAAGTGTACTTGTCATAGGTTTTACATTCCACATAGAGATAAAAAGGGATAAATATAGGGAAGGAAAAGTGAGTTAGATGGCTGGTATTGTAATGAGTGCCTGCAGTTTAGTTCCAGTGGGAGAAGTGAGAAAAACCTCACTAGGGACAGTAAGGCAAGGACGGTGCAACCCATTGTACAAACCATGCACTCGCATAGGGCCCAGCCCCAGGAGGGTATTACGGTTGGCACAGTGAGCCACCTGGTCCTAATTTTAGTTGGGTGGGGAGCAGCAGGCAGCATGCGTGCTAGAAGGATAAAAGCAGCATGAGGCTTTTTTAACCTGGGTCTCACTCACAGCACAGCGACCTGGGGCACTGACTAGATTTCGGGGTCGGGCACCCCTCGACCCGAGCCACAAAACAAAATAGTTTCACACACCACACATACACACACACACACACACACACACACACAGAGAGAGTGCTTGTTTTCTCTCTCTTGAGCTTGGGCGTAGACCAGGGCTGGACTTACTCTGGTAGGCCGTAGGGCAGGGGTTCCCAAACCCGGTCCTGGAGGCACCCCAGCCAGTCAGGTTTTCAGAATATCCAAAATGAATGTTCATGAGAGAGATCTGCATGCAATGGAGGCAGTGCCTGCAAATCTCTCTCATGAATATTCATTGCAGATATCTTGAAAACCTGACTGGTTGGGTTCCTCTAGGACCAGGTTTGGGAACCACTGCCGTAGGGTATTAAAAGCCAGGCTTCACTGGGTACTCTGATAGTGCGGGAGCAAACACTTCACTCTCACTTCAAAGAATACTCGCCACTCCAAGGACTGCATTTTATGCGACAGTGAACTTTACTAAACTTCTGCAAGAGGCAGTGCAAATCCATTTAGCTCAACCAGTAAGTTTGTAATCCAACTTAATGTTGCTGGATGTGTGCATGAGCGTGGCACACTTTTATACAATTTTTGACTGGATAGGGGAACTTGCTTCTGATGAAGCCATGCCTAAATTTTATGCGTGGCCCAAAAAAGGGGGTGTGGAAATGGGAGGGTCATGGTTTTTTTTGGGACGGATCGGAGACGTGATATATCACAAAGATCAACATGTGTAACTGTATAATCTTTAAAATATCCAGAAATGTCTTATAATGTCTTTGCTTTAACACTATCATGTATTTCACCACCATCCAGCTTATAATTGAAAAAGAAAAACGCCTATATTGCGACCCAATCGGGAGATAGACGTTTATCTCACAAAAACGAATAAAGCGGTATAATCGAAAGCCGAATTTGGACGTTTTCAACTGCACTCCGTCGCGGATGCGGACAAAGTTGATGGGGGCGTGTCGAAGGTGTGGTGAAGGCGGAACTGGGGCGTGGTTATCGGGCGATCAGAGATGGGCGCCTTTCGCCGATAATGGAAGAAAAATATGCGTTTTTAGCGAGAATTTAGGGCACTTTTCCTGGACCCTGTTTTTTCCACGAATAAGGCTCCAAAAAGTGCCCTAAATGACCAGATGACCACTGGAGGGAATCGGGGATGACCTCCCCTGACTCCCCCAGTGGTCACTAACCCCCTCCCACCACAAAATATGCCGTTTCACAACTTTTTATTTTCACCCACAAATGTCATACCCACCTCCCTGGCAGCAGTATGCAGGTCCCTGGAGCAGTTGTTAGGGGGTGCAGTGGACTTCAGGCAGGTGGACCCAGGCCCATCCCCCCTACCTGTTACAATTGTGCTGCTTAATGCTTATTAGTCGTCCAACCCCCCCAAACCCACTGTACCCACATGTAGGTGCCCCCCTTCACCCCTTAGGGCTATAGTAATGGTGTAGACTTGTGGGCGGTGGGTTTGAGGGGGATTTGGGGGGCTCAACACCCAAGGGAAGGGTGCTATGCACCTGGGAGCTCTTTTACCTTTTTTTTTGTTTTTGTAAAAGTGCCCCCTAGGGTGCCCGGTTGGTGTCCTGGCATGTGAGGGGGACCAGTGCACTACGACTCCTGGCCCCTCCCACGAACAAATGCCTTGGATTTATTCGTTTTTGAGCTGGGCGCTTTCATTTTCCATTATCACTGAAAAACAAAAACGCCCAGCTCACAAATTGTCGAATAAAACATGGACGTCTATTTTTTTCGAAAATACGGTTCGGTCCGCCCCTTCACGGACCCGTTCTCGGAGATAAACGCCCATGGAGATAGACGTTTTTGTTCAATTATGCCCCTCCATGTAACCCAAAACCCTCTGTTAAACCAAATGTATATTCTCTTCTATTTCCAGTATCCATGATGAATTGTAAGCCACATTGAGCCTGCAAAGAGGTGGGAAAATGTGGGATACAAATGCAATAAATAAATAAATAAATAAATAAATAACGCATGTAATAGGGGCCGCACTCGTAAATTTAGGTGCAAGCATTTGCACCACATTTTCATTGGTGCAAATGGCAGCACCTAAATTTATGTGTGACTCCTGCGTGTAAGTGCAATTCTATAAACTGTGTATAGCTTTAAGCGCGGCTTAGAGAATAGCATTTTTTCAGTGCTGATCTATTAGGTGCCATATATAAAATCTGACCCCAAATGCCTGATAACTAGGAAATTTAGTTTTAAAATGTGCACAGACCAGACATTTTTTTTTGGATGTGCATAATCGAACGGGGCACCCAAGTTTTCATGAGGGCGTCCTCGCAGGACGGCCCCGCGAAGGGGCGGGGAAACCCGTATTATCGAAACAAGATGGGCGGCCATTTTTTGTTTCGATAATACGGTTGGGGATGCCCAAATCTCAGCATTTAGGTCGACCTTAGAGATGGTCGACCTAAACATTGAGATGGTCGACCTTAGAGATGGTTGTCCCCGGTTTTCGGCCATAATGGAAACCGAGGATGCCCATCTCAAAAACGACCAAATCCAAGCCCTTTGGTCATTGGAGGAGCCAGAATTCATAGTGCTCTGGCCCCCCTGACATGCCAGGACACCAACGGGCACCCTAGGGGGCACTGCAGTGGACGTCACAAATTGCTCCCAAGTGCATAGCTCCCTTACCCACTGAGCCCCCCAAAACCCACTCCCCACAACTGTACACCACTACCATAGCCCTAAGGGGTGGGTGCATGTGGGTACAGTGGGTTTGTGGTGGGTTTTGAAGGGCTCACATTTACCACCACAAGTGTAACAGGTAGGGGGGATGGGCCTGTGTCCGCCTGGCTGAAGTGCACTGCACCCACTAAACTACTCCAGGGACCTGCATACTGCTGTCATGGAGCTGGGTATGACATTTGAGGCTGGCATAAAAGCTGGCAAAAAAAATTTTTAGAGTTTTTTTTTAGGGTGGGAGGGGGTTGGTGACCACTGGAAGAGTAAGGGGAGGTCATCCCCGATTCCCTCCGGTGGTCATCTGGTCAGTTTGGGCATCTTTTGAGGCTTGGTCACAAGTAAAAATGTACCAAGTAAAGTCGGCTAAGTGCTCGTTAGGGACGCCCTTCTTTTTTCCATTATTGGCTGAGGATGCCCATCTCTTAATCACGCCCCAATCCCGCCTTCACTACGGTGCCGACTCAGCCCCGGGAACTTTGGTCGTCCCCGCAATGGGAAGCAGTTGAGGACGCCCAAAATCTGCTTTCGATTATGCCGATTTGGGCGACCCTGAGAGAAGGACGCCCATCTCCCGATTTGTGTCGGAAGATGGGCGCCGTTCTCTTTCGAAAATAAGCCTGTTAGTCTCTCTGAATTTCACTCTACTCCATACATATTTTTGTAGTTCTATGACCACCCTCTATATTGTAAATAACACTTTGTATACGTCAGATCAAAAGGTGCTCCTTTCCTGTATATTTACAAAATGTATAAAACACATTAATATGTGCTGACAGAATCTAAGGTTTTGCCAAATACACATTCTGTACCAATGTAGGCTCTGCTATAGTGCAGCTCAGTAAGGAAAGGGAAAAGGGATGGGACTTGATAGACCCCTTTTTCTGTGGTTACAATCAAAGCAGTTTATATATTACTAGCCGTTAAGCCCGTAAAAACGGGCGAGTATTGCAGCCCTCCTCTCTCCGTCCAACGATCCTCCCCCTCATATTCAGCAACCCTCCTCTGTGCCCTGCTCTCACCCCAAGTCCAGCAACCATGGCCTCTCCCCCCTGCCCTCCCCTCATGTCCAGCTACCCTCATCGCTGCCGCTCCCTCCCCCCTCCGTGCCGGGTCCCCTGCACTGACCTGACAGCGCCTCTTACCTCCATGTGAAAGCGCTACAGGCAGCAGCAGATCGCTCTGCTGCTGCCTGCAGCGCTTCCACACGGAGGTGAGAGGCGCTGTCAGGTCAGTGCAGGGGGCCCAATACGGAGGGGGCGGGAGCGGCGGTGGGGATGGGGGGAGGGTGGAGGTTGTTTCGCGCGATGTTCCTTTCCAGGCGGCAGCGTTGTCGTCTGACAATTCGACTCCGTTTCCCTCTCTGTTCCGCCCTCTGACGTCATGACGTCTTGACGCGAGGGCGGGACAGAGAGGGAAGTCCGTATTGCGCATTTGCAAGTGAGTAAGGTCACTTGCTGTTTATATGTTTGATATACAGGTACTTATTTTGACCTGGGGCAATGGAGGGTTAAGTGACTTGCCCAGAGTGAAAAGGAGCCAGATCCATAGTAGGCAGTGTTCTGAATTCTACTCATCACTTTAATTTCTATGTAAATACAGTTCACAAACTGATCATTGTTTTGTTTGGTGTCTTGTGCCCTGTGTCTCAATAAGTCCTGTCCTGATCCAGGAAGTGGACTGCTTTGAGTTTGCTGTTTAATGTTCCAACTCATTATTTTTGAAGCTTGGAGAGGAATGCTTTATATCATCATGTATTGAATTAAACCAGCCAGTACGAACTGTTACCAAAACAGGCCTGGTGATTCTGACGTTTCTTTAGTTAAATGTATCAGATGACTTGATAAATCTGGCTTGTTTACATTCATAAAGACTAGCATTCTAAATGTGAGTGGCACATACTTGGCTACCTGCATGGATTTATTCCTCCCCCCCCCCCACCCCATAAATGATCGAGAACAACTACGTTTATTCAACAGATTACAAATATTGCAAAGAAATTGCGACCCGGGTTATTTGTCCTGTGCTTTATTCTCTCTTCACTTTTCAATTAGTCTTGTGTGCCAAGGTACAAAGTGAGCATGTTTCAAAACATCCTATAATTAACTGTGGTGATTTTTTTTTTTTAAGAACAGGAAACAGTTTTTGGTAGGAATAACTTTGAAGCAATGTCACAACATGTATGAGAGCTGCAATAAAAATAAAAAAGGAAAGAGAGGGACAAATATCTGTCAATTAACTCCCGTTCATCATGGATAATTTTGAATCAGACCTAGTTTTTAAAAGCTATGGCTTATTAATCTCACCTTTTGGACATTTCTATGACTGACCAGGGGTCTAGTTAACTTTGGCTAGCCAGCACTAAATGTTGGTGCTGACAGGCCCTGGGAAAGACCCCAGGACTACTTTTTTTAAAATTGGATAAATGTTATGATTTGCCCAGACATAACTTAACAGGTGGATGGTGTTGCTTCAGAGGGTCTGGCAGTGGAAGGATTTTATGTTGCTGTTACTGAGATGA
The DNA here is from genome assembly GCF_901765095.1 of Microcaecilia unicolor. Classification (NCBI taxonomy): domain Eukaryota; kingdom Metazoa; phylum Chordata; class Amphibia; order Gymnophiona; family Siphonopidae; genus Microcaecilia; species Microcaecilia unicolor. The sequence goes on along the minus strand of NC_044032.1, from coordinate 42,936,577 downwards.
CAGCAGAATTTGAACATATATTTGTTTTGTATGAGAAGTGAGAAATTTGGGTCTGATGTGTTTTTTGACACAGGAATGAATGGTAGTTAAGCAATGAAATATTTAGTGTTTTTGTTCAGCTGTGAATTTTAGTATTCAGTGTGTCACATACATGAATATTGTCTCTCAGTCGTGTCACAACAGAAGAGAGGTTGAGAGCCACTGCTTTATAGGATACTAGTGTAACAAGTTATATACACACCTATAAGTGTCTACCTGTAAAATACACCCTTATGTAAGGTATGCGCTTATATGCACTTAGGCAGGATTTTGTAATTTACTCACCAAAATGCTCTTATATGGAAGACTGAGTCCTTGTGGTACCCAGAGTCAGATGGGGCAGAGCAGAGGGACCTTTTCTCCCTGTCCTACTATACCACCAGGGAGGGTCCCAGATAAGTCCCAGGGTTTCTCGAGGGGTTGTGGTTCTCTGTTGCCTCTGAAGCCATGGGGGGAGGGGGAGTTGGTTGGGTGGGAGGAGCAACCATGGTTCTGTTAAGAGGGAGAAGCATTGGAGGTTTTGATTTGTGTGTGTGTGTGTTTGTGTGTGTGGTGTTGTGATGGCGGAGATCGAGATTGAATGATGGGGCATATTTATCAATGTAGGCTACTGTTAAAATGTGTTATTTCTACCACTAATTCATGCTATTTTATCGTAGGTGTCATTTTATTCAATGAGACCTAGCTATTAATAACTGGAGTAAACAGTACAATAGCACTTCTTAATGGTGGCCCACACTGATAACGCCCCCTCCTCCTCATGGCCATGACATGACCAGTCATACTGAATACTCAGCGCCGGTGTTCAGACATGGCCTGGCATTGAATATGTGAGTCTAATTTCGCTGGCAATGGTCAGCGCTTAAAAAACTGCTTACCGCTGCTGTCTGAATATTGTCTGGTATGTTCTTCTGTTTCCAGACTTTTAAGGGAGCACAACTATCTAAAAGAAAGAAGGATCTACTTCTTCAATCACATGGTAGTTCAAAGACCCAGTCTCCTCAGGGTCATCAAGGCCATCATTATCTGATGCCTCAGAGTTTCTTCTCGACATATTTCATGCATGTTTTGCAAACAAATGCCGAAGTACATGTTGCAAGCTATGAGCTAAATCTTACCAAAACTTGTTCTTTATTTTGAAATATATGCCATTGTTTCTGAAAAGATATTTAAAGCTTTCAAAAAAAAATTGTCCTCTCTCTCTCAATTATTTGATTGAACACAGCCAAAAAAATAGCAAATATTGTTTTTCATAACATAATATGAATTCTGATCTGTTGCATAATGTCTGCTGAAGCTCTTTTGCAGACTACAACAGCCAATAATGGAAGATCCTGAAATCAGTTAACCATACAGCCATGTTTCCTCTAAATATAATTGTGTAAAAGTACATTGTGTAAGGTTCATGTTATTTGTAATGGCTTTAGTAAGACTGTTCTATTATATTAAGCTTATAAAAGATTTGTGTATCTTTGTTATCATTGTTTTTGGAATACTGGGGTTATGGTGATGACATTTTGAAGACAGGCAGTGGTAGGCAAATACCACCCTTTTCACAGTCATGATTCTTATAAAGCTTATCCAATGCGCAAATGCAATGAGGTTTATTTACTTACAAGGTGGGCATTAGGAGTGCACCGAAGAAATCTTTTCATTTGGTTTTGTTTTGATTTATTTTGGTTAATTTAACTTAGTTCATTTGGCTGATTTTTTTTTTTTATTCTCTTGATTGAGTTGAGTTTCAGAGGGTATTTTACTAAAGCTTAGCTCGACTAATCTGCAGCAGGGCCCATTTTATTCCTATGGGTCCTGCTGCAGATAACTCAAGCTAAGCGTTAGTAAAAGAACCCCTCAGCCTAGTAAAAACAAAACATGACCACCCTCCAAACCAACAAATAAAAAAAAAAATCCCAAGGAAAATGCCAAAACTTTGAACACTGAAAGATAAAGAAACAATAATTACATGAAAGATATCCCATCATATAGAGCAATTCATATAAAAGAAATTTAGGATGCATTCGTTTGGCAGAACCTCTGAACTGTTGCTTACTGCAAACCAGAGTCCATGTCCATCCACCTCAGAGGCAAGGAGATGGCCAGAACCTCAGCCCAGCTGAGAGGAAAAGCTGTAATACTCAAGGGGGAAAGTATGAGAATACTGGGAATCAACTGGTGAAGAATTTTGATGAAATCACAGTAGATTCATGAGGGATCAGCCCCTAGAACAGTTGCTGATCACAAAGGTATACTAGCAAGACTGGGCTCTCTCACACAGCCCCCAAGGGCAGAGAGGGAGGGCTGGCCCTAGGTCAGAACTAAGATCTGCCGTACTTGACATCCACCATGATGGTATTTTGTAAGCCGCATCGAGCCTGCTAATATGTGGGAAAATGTGGGATACAAATGTTACAAATAAATAAATAACACTTGTAACCGCCTCTGTTAAGAGAAGCTGTCACCATGAGGGAAGCATGTTTTAAGTCGGAGATAGTGATAATAACACTTGGGTGGGAAACAAAATGTATTCTGCAGGTCAGCAAAAGAAAAAGTTCCACTATCAACCTAGGGTATTTAACCAGCTTAAAATCTATATACTTGCTAAAATATTGAAGCCCTATCTACTTGTAAGTTGAGGTTGAACCATAATGGAGCGTACATAGAATGATTCCAGAGTACATTAAAGGATTTGTCGATTTAAGGAGCTGAGAATCATTTATATACTTTGGATAAAGCTATGTGGATAGCCGTTAAAGTGGAAGTGGAACAACCATCCCTTCCTCAAATATTAGCCAAATTAGCATAACCTCATTGAGCTTGTTCACAAACCACCAAGATGAATGCTGGAGACTAAAAGCCTTATGAGAGATATAAAGATCGGGAAACCTGACACTACCATTTCCCTTAGTTTAAATTTCTTCAGTGCTATTGGGGGGGGGGGGGGAGGAGGGAAGGGGAAGGGCATTAGCATATAGGTAAGCTGATAATATCTTCTTAAGCTGTTTGGAAGACCAGCCTGCAAATAAAACTGGAGATTTATTTAATACATACTGAATCTGAGGTATGCTCATCATGTTTTAAGCGTATCCAGTCGACCCCAAGGTGAGCATTCCATGCAAAGATTTTGTGGTTGTATTAATCCAACGTCTTAGTCTGTTCTAGAGAGTTAGTAAATTGAATCCTCAGATTCAAAACCTTTCAATACACCATCTAATATTATTGGTATCTTAGAAAACTTGGACCTCATAAAACAAGAATTTATTCCAATGTTCTTTGTAACCTGAAAGTTGAGCATGACCCTGAATAATCGACAGGTATAACAAAATTCCAGGTTGAGCGAGGTATAAAACACATCATCAGCCTATGCAGTGATTTTAAATGGGTGCCACCCAATCATAAATCCCTGGATCTCTACCTTTTCACATACAGCAAAGCATAAAGGTTTTAGAGCTAAACTAAATAATAGAGAAGGGCGTAATCTTGACAAGTACTTTGATGCAACAAGGTCTCTGATATAGAGTTATTTAAGGACAATCTAGCTGAAGAGTTGGACTAAAGTATTTTGACTATTTAATAAAACTGGTACCTAGAGTGAACCAAATGAGAGCCCTAAACAGGAAATCCCATTCAATCCAGTCAAGGCCTTCTAGGCATTGAGTGACAGAACCATATAGAGATATGGCAAAATAATTTGGTATTTTGTCAGCTGCAGGCCTGCCCTTCAGAAAACCTGTTTCATGATGTTGAGTCAGACTATGTCAATGTATCAATTTTAGTATGATACACTAGTCTTCACACTAAAATTTTTGCATACACTTTACAATCAAAATTGAATGAAATTGACCTATATTTTAAACATAAAGTGGATTCTTACCACCTGGCTGATTTAGACTAAGGAAGTTTGACAGCATTTCTTCTGGTTTGATAGCATTGCACTGGCTCCCTATAATTAAGCGTGTAAAATTTAAAACAGCCTGTGTGTTTTTTCAGTTGATTTATGGATATACATCAGAACTGTTGGGTAACCTGTTCTTTGATTTTCTAAGTAGTTGTTCCTCTCAAATACAGGCCTTGTTGTTTGGTTTCCCTAGCTCTAGAGGAGTACGTCTTTTGAAAATGTTTATTGCTTGGTTCCCCTTTGCAGTAATTTCTATATGGAACTCTCTACCTTCTTTTAAAAGGCTGGAGACTACCCTTTTGATATTTCAAAGGACACTGAAAAACCTTTTTGTTTGAAAACTAATTAATGTTATTTTATTTTGGTATGTAATGTTGGGTGACCTGTGGTCCTATGTAATTCACTTTCTTTAGTAAACCACAGGAACCTGTGAAGGGATGTTGGGGTACATAAGTGATGCATTGTCATAGACATTGTTATTTTTAGCAGTATTATAAGGGCCTCTGAAAAGGAACCCACAGCGGAATGCTGTTCTAATATTCAAGAGATAACACTGAGCAGGCATCAGTCAGTAATTTTTTAAACCCCGCTACCATGGTTATTTTGGGCTAGCTTCTGTATATGGCGCTGAAAACTCAGTGCGCAAAAAAAAAAAAGAGTGAAGTTCTGTTCTATAAGAGGCGGTCTGAGTTGGGTGCTTTTTATAGAATAGTGTTTGGCACCAGAATCCACACCCAATTTTTGGTGCAAGGGTTTAGACTGACTGACACCAGATGTAAACCCTTTGCGCCTAAATTAGATGTGGATCTGCCTTATTCTGTAACATTACCTGCAAATTCCAGAAATGCTCCTGACTTGTCCATGCCCATCCTATGGCCATGCCCCCTTTTCGGATCTGTATGTAAAAATCTATGCGTGCATCTTTATAGAATAACGACGACTATAAAGATGCAAGCAGAAATTAAAATTGGTGCCAGTTATCAGTGCTGATTGGCTCATTATGCGATTAAATTGCATGCACAAGTTGGGCATATGCCCAAATTTGTGAGCACAATTTTGAGTGCCATATATAGAATTTAGGGGTTTATACTGACTGGCACTGAATATCCAGTTATGTCTTGGCCGCCTGCGCATATACGAATACTGGCAATATTCAGACTGGTACCTGGGTAAGTAACTGGATGAAGTTAGGACAGCCTTTTTGCAGAATATTGCCACTAATTAGTTACATGCCAGTTCCACCAAGGCTCCATCCCTGAACCTCCCTGGCAGTACCCAGATACTGCCAGGGAGGTTCATACCAGAGGACCAGGATGATTTAAGGGCTACCAGCTGGATTGAACCAATATGAAAGAGTTTCTTCGGTAGCCATTTTCTGGCCGCACTGCTCTACCCTGTATAAGTTCCCTGGGACCAGAGAGAGAGAGACGTTCGTATGACATTTATTTATTTATTTATTTTGTTGCATTTGTATCCCACATTTTCCCACCTCTTTGCAGGCTCAATGTGGCTTACAATACATCATGAGTAACAGAAATACATGAAAAAGTATACATTTAGTGATAACTGAAGGATTTTGGGTAGCATGATAATGATAAAACATGATAGTATATTAACAAACAAACAAACAAACATATTAAGAAGTATTTAAGAAATATATAAGAATTGTATAAGAAAGTATACATTTAGTAGTAGTTACAGGATCATGGGTATCATGATAATGAAAAACATGGTGGTGTTTTGGCAATTTGATATAGTAGAGGTAGTTTTGGATGTGTGTATAGGAGTTTATATTTGTTGATCATTGTTGTATGCCTTGTTAAAGAGATGAGTCTTCAGTAGAATTCAGAAGTTAACTAATTCATAGATCATTTTTAATTGAAAAACAGTATTTGATCGAACACAAATAACATCATTACGGTCATACCATTAGTGGCAAAGAACTGATTTAACTTCTTTCCGTGGGAGATTTATTTTCTCCAATTGTATCAAGCAAGCGAACTGTCTTTTGATCAGACCAAGCATAGTGGATATTATCTTATGACTGGGTGGTGAAAGTAAGGGTAAGAGTGATTATGGGCGAGTCAATGTGAGTTCCGAGGAATTTATTATGTTATAGGCACACGTTGTTAAATAAATGTTTTGAACACATTAATGTCTCAAGGAGTACTTTAAATGAATGAAAGTACCCAGATAGTGCCAAAGTGGTCTGTCTGGATTTTCAGCTGCATTATCTTGATAATTCAGCTGAGAATCCAGGTATGGACTGGATAAGCAGGACTTATCCAGATAGGAACCTTTCCTTCTTGGATAAATTCCACTGAATATCATCCCCTCGTAAAATAACCTGATAAACTTGGGGACAATCAGTTTAACAAAGCACTATACCTTTATTAAATAACTATATGACTGTGAAAATCTCTTCTTCAACTAAAGGTTGACCTTAAAACACTGCCTACATCTGATAGTACAGAGGGAAGAGATAAATAATCAAAAAAGTTCAAATTGAGTATTAGGGGACTTCACTTCAAAACTATAAAGTTGGAACCGATACTTCAAAAATTCCTTCATTTTATTTAGGAGATTAGAAATTTTCTGTGTAGCATGGATCCTATTCTTATGTTTTTTTTTTGGCTTTGAAATAACAGGCAAGTGGTTTGCCTGCTCTTTTTCCCCCATGATAATACTTTGCATTCCAAGTGAAAGCTTACTGCCTTGCCTGTTAGCTAAGAATAGAATTGCATTTCAATTTAAGCATCTGATTTCTAGAAAGGGTGTGCCTTTCACTTGTCCATTCTCTTGCTCTAACACCTTCACCCTAGTTTCCAGCTCTGTGAGTTTCCTACATCTCTCTTTAGCTTTCCCAGTGGAGTAATTAATAATGACTTCCCTTATATAAGCTTTATATGTGTCTCAAGCAATATGGAATTTCTGTGATCCCAAAATCGTTTTTCAGTTTCAGTTGTTATTATTCATAAAAAATTCTGATTTGCAAGGAAGGCAACATTAAATCACCATTGGGGGAGCAACTGCAGGAAGATCCATGCCAACAGTCAAAGTAATCCCAGAAAACACTAGACAAAATATTCAGCAAACTGACGTGAGTACTCTTGCGATAATAAGCTGAAACTCTATACTTCCTGCTTGGTTTTTCACAGTGAGACGTGGAGGGGCATAATCGAATGGGGCGCCCAAGTTTTCCTGAGGATGTCCTCGCAGCATGTCCCGGCGAAGGGGCAGGGAAACCCGTATTATCGAAACAAGATGGGCGTCCATCTTTCATTTTGATAATACGGTCGGGGATGCCCAAATCTCAACATTTAGGTTGACCTTAGAGATGGTTGTCCCTGGTTTTCGGCGATAATGGAAACAAAGAATGCCCATCTCAGGAACGACCAAATGCAAGCCCTTTGGTCATGGGAGGAGCCAGCATTCATAGTGCACTGGTCCCCCTGACAAGCCCAGACACCAACCGGGTACCCTAGGGGGCACTGCAGTGGACTTCAGAAATTGCTCCCAGGTGCATAGCTCCCTTACCTTGTGTGCTGAGCTCCCAAAACCCACTCCCCACAACTGTACACCACTATCATAGCCCTAAGGGGTGAAGGGGGGCACCTACATGTGGGTACAGTGGGTTTGTGGTGGGTTTTGGAGGGCTCACATTTACCACCACAAGTGTAGGGGGGGATGGGCCTGGGTCCACCTGCCTGAAGTGCACTGCACCCACTAAAACTGCTCCAGGGACCTGCATACTGCTGTCATGGAGCTGGGTATGACATTTGAGGCTGGCATAGGCTGGCAAAAATATTTTTAAAATTGTTTTTTTAGGGTGGGAGGGGGTTAGTGACAACTGGGGGAGTAAGGAGAGATCATCCACGATTCCCTCCGGTGGTCATCTGGTCAGTTTGGGCACATTTTTGAGGCTTGGTCACAAGAAAAAATGTACCAAGTAAAGTCGGCCAAGTGCTCGTCAGGGACGCCCTTCTTTTTTCCATTATCAGCCAAGGACCCCCATGTGTTAAGCACGCCCCAGTCCCGCCTTCGCTATGCTTCCAACACACCCCCGGGAACTTTGGTCATCCCCGCAATGGAAAGCAGTTGAGGGCGCCCAAAATCGGCTTTCAATTATGCCGATTTGGGCGACCCTTTCAGAAGGACACCCATCTCCCGATTTGTGTCGAAAGATGGGCGCCCTTCTCTTTAGAAAATAAGCCTGTTAATCACACTATTTATTTATTTATTTATTTATTTGATGGAGGGAAAGACCTCAATCCATGCTCAGCAGCAGAATATAAGTTTTCTAAGTGCTGGCACCTTTTAGACTCCAGTATTATCATTGGTCTCAGGCCTCCATATTTTTTTTTTTTTTAGATTTAAGTGATTTCTTAATATTTTCAATAAATAAACTTCTTTTCTTCAATTTCCAAAAAATAATTGTACTGTTAAAGGCATTTATCCATAAATAACATGGAAATATCAAAACACTTAGCTTCACTTTTTGCCCAACGGGGCTCTCTGTTTCACTTCTGCATTGAGCTTCATCAGGGGACTTCAAAAGTCTCACTGTGAAAAACCAAGTCGGGAGTATAGAGTTTCAGCTTATTATTGCAAGAATAGTCAAAGTAAGACAGGCAGGATTTGGAAACACCGATGGACTGTATACTGGCCTCCTGTATTGGTCAACGATTTTGAGATTTAAAAATTTCTATATGGGAGTGTATATTTGAGTGCTGAGGGGAATGTAAGGCACAAAATATCAACCATTCCCAGTTTCTGAATGTTTTATTGCAACACTTCATATGCCCTTGAGCTTCTATACCTAAATACAGACTGAGGCTGATATTCAGACCATGAGAGTTTGCCTGGCTAACTCCCGCGGTCGGCGATGATGCCATATATTCTGTGCCAGGCCATTTCTAGTGACTGGCTGATGGTGCAAAGGTTTGAATTTAAAATTACATGCAATTGGGATTCTCCTTTATTGCTCCATGTCAGTGACAGGGGCCCATCAGGCAATCAAAGACCCCCCCCCCCAAAGGGTAAATAGTCCTTCTTATTGCCTTCCAATCTCCTCCCTCATCACTGTTCAGTCCCAGGGCACTATCTCTCTGCATTTCGCCTCAAAACTACTCCCCTTGGGCTGGGCCTCCTCCCATCCAGGGACCCCTCAGTCACTTCCCCCAGTGACTCTCCACAGGGACTTACTTTTCTAGTAATTCCCAACCTAATGGGGGATTACAAATATGTAACCCCTCGTTCAAGTGTTTGCTTAGGCAGCTGTTTGCCCTGTGGCATGGGGAACCAGGTATACAATCACATTTATTTAGTGGGACCAAGGCAGGGACTGTAAGTAGTTCAGACTTTTTTGAACTCTCCACAAAAATAACTCAGTCAACTCCAATGGAATTGTTCTGAACCAGAATTAATTTACTAATGTTTTTAGAGTCAAGTATAACTTCAATAGTGGCAAAGCATCAACATGCAGCAAACAGAATTTTAAGTGTAGCAGAATTTTCTACAAAAGATTCTCTTAAAATTAACTTCTGTTATCAACAGTGCTGCACACCCTTCTTTTAACACTAAATTCCTACCATTAGGACCATCAGGAGTCACAGTTTTCCTTATCTTGGTTCTAACTGCAGGGTGCAGGTAGAAAAAAAGCAGTTCTACCAATAAGATTATTAGTGCCATTACCATTTATAAAGTAGCAGGCGATGAAGTTGCGACTCAGTGGTGCTGATTTCAAGTGTATCTCTTTAAGGGATCCTGTCAGTTGTTCCTGGAACCAATGAAGACTCCTGTTATGTGATAGAGACATTAACCTTCAGCCTTAGATGTTCCTGGACCACAAGGGTTATGGACAGGGTGCCTGGGTATAGATAACAAAGTACCTCATATTCCCCTTCTCCTTTCTGTGATTAGAAGGGATGCAGAGGGGCCTCCAATGCTCTGGTAGTTATAGGGCAGTGTATCTGATCCGACACCCGCACTCTTCTGTTTCTCTCTTTTAGATTGAAATCCTTGTGCATTGTGTAAACATTTGATGGTAGTGGATTGAATGAGTTGTGGTGCTTAATGAAAATCGGGGTAATCCAGAAAACAGTGCATTACAGTAGTCCAAGTGTGTGATGACGAGAGACTAACCCTTATTCACGTGTTCAGAACCCTTATTTTATCATCCTCACTTTAATATACCCGTATCTCTTGTTTGTCCTGTTTGTCTGTCCTAATTAGATTGTAAGCTCTGTCGAGCAGGGACTGTCTCTTCATGTTAAAGTGTACAGCGCTGCGTACATCTAGTAGCGCTTTAGAAATGATAAGTAGTAGTAGTAGTTTAGCTTAATTATTTACTAGCTTGGGTGGCTGGTAAAGGCTTTGTATCTCTAAGTCCTACATTGCTCAGGCTTGACTTGAAGGTCCTCCCTTCCAGCTAAAGGGTCAGAGGCGGGTGATAGAACCTAAAGACAGTGTTGCTATGTGGAGTCTTTATTTTATAATCAGAGGAGGATTTCTGCTTCTACCAGAGCCTCTCACTGATTATAATGGTCATTCTTTTCGTTCTACAACCTTCTTGTAACTTCTACCCCTTTCTAGGGAGTCAGGAAGTTAGAAGTTTCATCCAAAGGATCCCAGTCTGTCTGACTGCTGATGATGTCAGTCATAGGGTTTTATACTTTGTGGATTCAGGCAACAATCTTTACTGCTGAATTTCTCAGATTGCTACATTATATTGATTTTTAAGATTCTGCATGGGATGGCCCCAAAATATAATATTAACGTATATTCAGCAATATATACCTGGTTACTGGCTTTCTTCCTTCATAGAAACTTGCTACTAGTTTTCTCTAGAATCACAATGAAAGACACCTTTGGTCATGCTTTTTTTTGTGTAGGGGGCCTGTTAGGTGGAACTGTCTACCTGAAGGTCTGAAGGCTATTAATGATGTTCTTGTATGTATGGCCTTGCTATTTAATGCTGTTTTTAATTAATGTAGTTGAATGAAGGATTGTGTTTATTTTCTGTATATTATGCGTATTGTATCATGATCTAGGCTTGTCCTACCTTCTAAGCCATTTTGAAGCACATTTTATGGGGAGAGAAGATAAAAAAAATTATGATAAATATAGAAAAAATAAAAGTTCAACTAAGTCTTAAGGGACATAGTAACATAGTAGATGACGGCAGAAAAAGACCTGCATGGTCCATCCAGTCTGTTCAAGACAAACTCATATGTGTATACCTTACCTTGAATTGAATTTGTACCTGTCCTTTTCAGGGCACAGACCATATACAGTGGTGGAAATAAGTATTTGATCCCTTGCTGATTTTGTAAGTTTGCCCACTGACAAAGACATGAGCAGCCCATAATTGAAGGGTAGGTTATTGGTAACAGTGAGAGATAGCACATCACAAATTAAATCCGGAAAATCACATTGTGGAAAGTATATGAATTTATTTGCATTCTGCAGAGGGAAATAAGTATTTAATCCCTCTGGCAAACAAGACCTAATACTTGGTGGCAAAACCCTTGTTGGCAAGCACAGCGGTCAGACGTCTTCTGTAGTTGATGATGAGGTTTGCACACATGTCAGGAGGAATTTTGGTCCACTCCTCTTTGCAGATCATCTCTAAATCATTAAGAGTTCTGGGCTGTCGCTTGGCAACTCGCAGCTTCAGCTCCCTCCATAAGTTTTCAATGGGATTAAGGTCTGGTGACTGGCTAGGCCACTCCATGACCCTAATGTGCTTCTTCCTGAGCCACTCCTTTGTTGCCTTGGCTGTATGTTTTGGGTCATTGTCGTGCTGGAAGACCCAGCCACGACCCATTTTTAAGGCCCTGGCGGAGGGAAGGAGGTTGTCACTCAGAATTGTACGGTACATGGCCCCATCCATTCTCCCATTGATGCGGTGAAGTAGTCCTGTGCCCTTAGCAGAGAAACACCCCTAAAACATAACATTTCCACCTCCATGCTTGACAGTGGGGACGGTGTTCTTTGGGTCATAGGCAGCATTTCTCTTCCTCCAAACACGGCGAGTTGAGTTCATGCCAAAGAGCTCAATTTTTGTCTCATCTGACCACAGCACCTTCTCCCAATCACTCTCGGCATCATCCAGGTGTTCACTGGCAAACTTCAGACGGGCCGTCACATGTGCCTTCCGGAGCAGGGGGACCTTGCGGGCACTGCAGGATTGCAATCCGTTATGTCGTAATGTGTTACCAATGGTTTTCGTAGTGACAGTGGTCCCAGCTGCCTTGAGATCATTGACAAGTTCCCCCCTTGTAGTTGTAGGCTGATTTCTAACCTTCCTCATGATCAAGGATACCCCACGAGGTGAGATTTTGCGTGGAGCCCCAGATCTTTGTCGATTGACAGTCATTTTGTACTTCTTCCATTTTCTTACTATGGCACCAACAGTTGTCTCCTTCTCGCCCAGCGTCTTACTGATGGTTTTGTAGCCCATTCCAGCCTTGTGCAGGTGTATGATCTTGTCCCTGACATCCTTAGACAGCTCCTTGCTCTTGGCCATTTTGTAGAGGTTAGAGTCTGACTGATTCACTGAGTCTGTGGACAGGTGTCTTTCATACAGGTGACCATTGCCGACAGCTGTCTGTCATGCAGGTAACGAGTTGATTTGGAGCATCTACCTGGTCTGTAGGGGCCAGATCTCTTACTGGTTGGTGGGGGATCAAATACTTATTTCCCTCTGCAGAATGCAAATAAATTCATATACTTTCCACAATGTGATTTTCCGGATTTAATTTGTGATGTGCTATCTCTCACTGTTACCAATAACCTACCCTTCAATTATGGGCTGCTCATGTCTTTGTCAGTGGGCAAACTTACAAAATCAGCAAGGGATCAAATACTTATTTCCACCACTGTAAGTCTGCCCAGCAGTATTTCCCGCCTCCCAACCACCAGTCCCGCCTCCCATCACCGGCTCTGGTACAGACCGTATAAGTCTGCCCTCCCCTATCCTCACCTCCCAACCACCACCCCCTCTTCCCCCCAACTGCTCCGCCACCCAATTTCAGCTAAGCTTCTGAGGATCCATTCCTTCTGCACAGGATTCCTCTATGCATATCCCACGCATGTTTGAACTCCATTACCGTTTTCATCTCCACCACCTCCCGCGGGAGGGCATTCCAAGCGTCCACCACCCTCTCCGTGAAGAAATACTTCCTGACATCTTTCCTGAGTCTGCCCCCCTTCAATCTCATTTCATGTCCTCTCGTTCTACCGCCTTCCCAGCTCCGGAAAAGATTCGTTTGCGGATTAATACCTTTCAAATATTTGAACGTCTGTATCATATCACCCCTGTTCCTCCTTTCTGGTGTGCTAGCTGGAGTCTCATCTTGCTTCCTGTACCAACTAGGATGGGGGCTTCTTAACAGTGGGTCTACTGGTAACATTTGTTCCACAACATATTGTAGCAACTCTCCATCTATACCAGTGACTCATACACGGTGCATCCTGATGTTGCTTCTTGTGTACCACCGATCAAATTTTGCTCTCGAAGTTGCTTGCACTAGTGTATAATGATCTAGGAAATTTTTAAAAATGGAGCTCGTATAGAGTTTGTCTAGTTCTTATCCACTGATTCTGGTTCTTTATTTATGCAGAACATTATGTCCACAGGTATCTAGAGCTCACGAATGGAGGAAGTGTTTCTATTATCAGGGTGGGTGCCCACCTATGTAATAGTGATCATCACACCGTGTGGTTTGATATAAGGGCGAAGGCACAGTGTGGACGCACAAAACTAAAAGTACTGGATTTTAGACGTACTGATTTTGATAAAATGGGGGAATACCTGAAAAAGGAGCTGTTGAAGTGGGAAGGCGTAGGAGAAGTGGAGCATCAGTGGTCAAAGCTGAAGGCTGCTATAAATATGGCGACTGATCTTTACGCGAGGAAAGTAAACAAAACCAAGAGAAACAGGAAGCCTCTATGGTTTTCCAACCAAGTAGCTGAAAAAATAAGAGCAAAAGAGGCTTTGTTCAAGAAATACCAAAGAACGCAACGAGAGGATCACAGAAAAGATTATCGAATTAAACACAAAGAAGCAACGAGGGAAATACGGCTAGCGAAAGCATAAGCGGAAGAAAAAAATGGGTAAAGATGTAAAGAGAGGTGACAAGACCTTTTTCAGATATATTGGGGAAAGGAGAAAAGATAGGAATGGAATTGCGAGACTGAAAGATAATGAGAATGGTTATGTGGATAGTGAGGAGGATAAAGCGAATGTGCTAAACAATTACTTCTCTTTGGTGTTCACGGAGGAAAATCCTGGTGAAGGACTGTGGTTGGCTGCTGAAGGAATATTTGGGAATGGAGAGGCTCCTGCGCCGTTTACGGAAAAAAGAATTTATAAACAGATGGAGAATCTGAAGTTGGACAAAGCTATGGGGCTGGATGGCATACATCCCAGGATACTGAGGGAGCTCAGTGAGGTCCTGGTGGGACCTCTTAAAGACTTATTTAATAGATCTTTAGAGACGGGAGAGGTTCCGTGAGATTGGAGACGAGCGGATGTGGTCCCTCTTCACAAAAGTGGAGACAGGGAAGAAGTGGGAAACTACAGACCGGTAAGTCTCACGTCGGTGGTAGGAAAAATAATGGACTTGCTGCTGAAAGAAAGGATAGTTAACTTTCTATAAGAAACGGGTTACATGACCTGAGGCAACATGGCTTTACCAAAGGAAAATCCTGCCAAATGAATCTCATTGACTTCTTTGACTGGGTGACAAAAGAAATGGATGAAGGCCGTGCGCTAGATGTAATCTACTTGGATTTCAGCAAAGCCTTTGATATGGTCCCCAACAGAAGACTCATGAATAAGCTGAAAGGGCTGAACTTAGGACCGAAAATGGTGAACTGGATAGAAAAATGGTTGACCGACAGGTGGCAGAGGGTGGTGGTAAATGGAATCCGCTCGGAAGAAAGGATGGTGAGCAGGGGTGTATCTAGACTTCACCGGTAGGGGGGTCCAGAGCCGAGGTGAGGGGGCACATTTTAGCCCCCCCCGGCGACCCCCCCGGTGCCGCCACCGCCATTGCCGCCACCCCCTGCCGCTGCCAGAACCACCTCCAACAACTGTGGCCTACCCGCCTGACGACCCTCTCGCCCGCCTGATGACCCTCTCGACCCCCCGCCTGCTGTCGCCTACCTTTGCTGGCGGGGGACCCCAACCCCCACCAGCCGAAGTCGTCTTCCTTCGTTCGTTTGGGTTTCTTCTTTCTGAGTCTGACTCTGACGTCCTGCACGTACACAAAGTGCAGGACATCAGACTCACAGAAACAGGCTTCGTTCTGTTTCTGTGAGTCTGACATCCTGCACGTTGTGTACGTGCAGAACGTCAGAGTCAGACTCAGAAAGAAGAAACCCAAACGAACGAAGGATGACGACTTCGGCTGGCGGGGGTTGGGGTCCCCCGCCAGCAAAGGACGGCGACGACAGGTTGGCGGCGGAAAGGGGGGTTGCGAGGGTCGTTGGTAGGGGGGTCCAGGGCCAAATCTATGGGGACCCTGGCCCCCATGGCCCCATAGCAGATATGCCCCTGATGGTGAGTAGTGGGGTTCCTCAAGGGTCGGTGCTTGGCCCATTTTGTTTAATATATTTGTGAGAGATATTGCTGAAGGGTTGGAAGGAAAGGTTTGCCTTTTTGCAGATGACATGAAGATAGCCAATAATGTGGATACCCTGGAGGGAGTAGAAACGATGAGAAGGGATCTCCGAAATTTAGAAGAATGGTCTAGGGTCTGGCAGTTAAAATGTAATGTGTTTTTTTGGATGAAACAAAACAAATATAATTTGAGTACTTCATTAAAGGAAGTTAAAATTTAATGCCAAGCAGTGCAGAGTGATGCATTTGGGGTGTAGAAACCCAAAAGAGAGATACCAAATAGGAGCGGAGAGATTAGCAAGCTCGACTCATGAGAGAGACCTTGGGGTTTTGGTGTCGGAGGATATGAAGGTGAAGAAACAATGTGGCAAGGCAACGGCCGTGGCTAGAAGGATGCTAGGCTGCATAGAGAGGGGTATAACCAACAGAAGAAAGGAGGTGTTGATGCCCCTCTACAACTCATTGGTGAGGCCCCATTTGGAGTATTGTGTTCAGTTTTGGAGGCCATATCTGGCTAAAGATGTAAAAAGACTGGAAGCGGTGCAAAGAAAAGCTACGAAAATGGTATGGGATTTGCGTTGCAAACTGTACGAGGAGAGACTTGCAGACCTGAACATGTATACCTTGGAGGAAAGGAGAAACAGGGGTGCCATGATACAGATGTTCAAATATTTGAAAGGTATTAATCTGCATACAAACCTTTTCCGGAGATGGGAAGGTGGTAGAACTAGAGGACTTGAATTGAGGTTGCAGGTCGGCAGACTCAGGAGTAATGTCAGGAAGTATTTTTTTCACGGAGAGGGTGGTGGATACGTGGAATATCCTCCCGCGGGAGGTGGTGGAGATGAAAACGGTAATGGAATTCAAACATGCGTGGGATAAACGCAAAGGAATCCTGTTTAGAAGGAATGGATCTATGGAATCTTAGCAGACAAAGGGTGGCAACGCCAGTATTTGGAAAATAAAACCGGTGCAGGGCGGACTTCTATGGTCTGTGCCCTGAGAAAGGCAGGGACAAATGAAACTTGGATATACATATAAAGTATTACATACCATGTAAAATGAGTTTATCTTGTTGGGCAGACTGGATGGACCGTTCAGGTCTTTATCTGCCGTCATTTACTATGTTACCACGTTACTATGATATTGTAGCCCACTGGTCTTTAATTCTGTGTGTGCAGTACTCTTGCTAGAAGTGATAACATTTGTAGTCCTGTGGAATTTCTGTAGTAAACAGATGTGCCAAAGAATGAACTGTAAATTGCAAACTGGATGTTTTCTTTGTATATTCTTATTGGATGATTTATTTATTTATTTATTTGTTTTATTGAACTCATGCACATTCTAACATATTGTTTTGTACTTGTTAGCCCAACACAACCTTGGACAGCCCTATGAACCCATTTCATCTGTTTCAACAAACTTTATTGGTATCACTTCATAAATATTGGATTCAATAATTTAAGAGGCAATTGTACAAGTGGGTGCCTCCTTTTAGGTGCCCCAATACTGAGCAGTGAGAGGCTCTTCTATAATAATTATACTAGTGGCATTGGGGCACCTTACATTTAGGGCTAGGTTTTGTATATGGCACCAAAAAAAAATTAGTGCTAACCCCCAGATTCAAGATAGAATGCGTGGAGGGGCATAATCGAACGAAAATGTCTATCTCCATGTGCGTTTATCTCCGAGAACGGGTCCGTGAAGGGGCGGACCGAACCGTATTTTCGCAAAAAATAGACGTCCATGTTTTATTCGACAATTTGTGAGCTGGGCGTTTTTGTTTTTCAGCGATAATGGAAAATGAAAGCGCCCAGCTCAAAAACGAATAAAACCAAGGCATTTGTTCGTGGGAGGGGCTAGGATTCGTAGTGCACTGGTCCCCCTCACATGCCAGGACACCAACCGGGCACCCTAGGGGGCACTTTTACAAAAACAAAAAAAAAGGTAAAAGAGCTCCCAGGTGCATAGCACCCTTCCCTTGTGTTTTGAGCCCCCCAAATCCCCCTCAAAACTCACTGCCCACAAGTCTACACCATTACTATAGCCCTAAGGGGTGAAGGGGGGCACCTACATGTGGGTACAGTGGATTTGGGGGGGTTGGACGACTAAGCATTAAGCAGCACAATTGTAACAGATGGGGGGGATGGGCCTGGGTCCACCTGCCTGAAGTCCACTGCACCCCCTAACAACTGCTCCAGGGACCTGCATACTGCTGCCAGGGAGGTGGGTATGACATTTGAGGGTGAAAATAAAAAGTTGTGAAACAACATTTTTTGTGGTGGGAGGGGGTTAGTGACCACTGGGGGAGTCAGGGGAGGTCATCCTCGATTCCCTCCGATGGTCATCTGGTCATTTAGAGCACTTTTTTGGGACCTGTTCGTGTGAAAAAAGGGTCCAACAAAAGTGTCCTAAATGTTCGCTAAAAACGCCTTTATTTTTTCGATTATCGCCCTAACGCGTACATCTCTCCTCGGCCGATAACCACGCCCCAGTTCCACCTTCGCCACACCTCTGACACGCCCCATCAACTTTGTCCGCATCTGCGACGGAGTGCAGTTGAAAACATCCAAACTCGGCTTTCGATTATACCGATTTATTCGTTTTTGTGAGATAAACGTCTATCTCCCGATTTGGGTCGAAATCTAGGCGTTTTTCTCTTTCGATTATAAGGTGGTTAGCGTTCTGTGCCGAAATCCAAGCACATTCTATAACAACATGCTTAACTTAATTGACTTAACGAGCCAATCAGTGTTGTTAACAGTACTTAACAAGCAATAATGAGCACTAATTGACAATAATTACAATTTAGGCACGCAAATCACGAAGTCTATTCTGTAATGCACAGCGCCTAAATTTTAATGCGCACAGGCAAAAAGGGGAATGGTTATGGATGGGGAAATGGGCATTTCATGGGTGTTGCACTGTTATAGAATATGGCCCTCTGTGCCTAAATCTAAGCGCTGGGACTTACACCATGTTTTCGTTGGTGTAAATGGAGGCACATAGATTTATGCACTAGGGTGTCAACTAAGCATATTCTATATACTGTGTCTAAATTTAGGCACTGCTTATAGAATACACTTAGGCGGAAATGTTTTCTGTGCGGATGTTTTAGGCGCCATGTATAGAATCTCTACCTAAGTGCTCTGCTGTACACCACCTTGGATGAATCTCTTCATAAAGGTGATTAATAAATTCCAATAAATAAATAAATAAAATATTCTATAAATGGCGCTCCAAGTTGGGCACTGCTTATAGAATAGTGTGTAATGCCAGGATCAGTGCCCAGTTTTGGGCATGAGGATTAACACTAACTGAAACCTGGTATAAATTCTTGCACCTAAATTAGGCATAGATCTGCCTTATTCTATAAAACTGCGCGCCAATTCTAAGAATGCCCCTGACCCGCCCATGCCCCTCCTATGGCCACACCCCCTTTCCAGATCCACACCCCCTTTTCAGAAATTTAAGTGCTCATCTATATAGAATACCGACTATAAAGATGTGTGTGCATAAATGTGAATTTTTACCAATTAGTGCTAATAATTGGTGCTAATAAGCTTGCTATGCAATTAAATTGTTTATGCAAATTGGGCGGGATCCCGAATTTGCATACACAATTTTGAGCACCATATATATAATTAGGGGTTAGCGCCTGCCGTTATGTCAGCCATAGTATTAGTGTACCTGTGTGCACTCAAATGCAGTTAGGGTGAGCATAACTTACAATATTCTGTAAGTTATGTGTGTAACTGGGAGCCCACATGCAGGTTCTCCTTCAACTTGTGCACTATAACATGGGTGCCCTTGTAGGATAACACTTAGGGTGCTTACACAGGTAAGTGCTACTTTTCCCTGTATTCACATTCGCAAAGGGTGCATAATTCTGAGTTGCTAGTTACAGAATTGCCTTTTTAAAACTATGTGGAGGTCAACCACCGACGTGGAAGATCAGGATCCACTAAAAACATAACAGGTGAGTCGGAGGAGTAGCATGATCAACAAAACTCTTCCAATGATACCAGGGAGACGGAAGATATCATACGCACTTATTCCATAAATAAGATGATGTTAAAGATGATGACTTGACACGGCACTGTGTTTCGGCTAAAGTGCCTGCCTCAGGAGTCTGTGTATTATGATAGAGTCCAAATGTAGCAAAAAAAAAAAATGCTTCACAAAGGTGCTAGGAATGGATACAGTCTTTAAAAGACTTTTCGTTTCAGTGATTTGCACCACAGTCACTGCAGCATCCTGCTTTGGTGTCTTTTGGATTGATAGTCCTTTTAGAACAATTTACACTACATTGGAAGCGTGCACTAGTTTGGCACTTTTGAATACCAAACTCTGACAGTTTTGGTCAGCATTTTTAGCATCCTTCGAATCGAGATTTGTATCACTTCTTCACATTTTTCAAAATTGTGCTTGCATTGGTAAGCCATTGTGTAATCCTGTTGTCACTACTTTAACTGGTTCTACTATATCAGACAACACTGCAAGTTTTTTGTGACCCCTGATGCAGGCGAACATTCACCGAAACATAGCCTGTGTCGAGTCCTTCTAATAAAGAATTGGGTCTTTACCCATTGTCCTACTCCTGAAGGTCTCTCTGTGCTTGTTGTTTTGGTTCTGTTTGGTGCACTTAGGACCCTCTCTTTTTTTTTGCTGTTGGTTTTAAAGATATTACATGGCAGGGGCGGACTGACCATTCGGGCAACCGGGCAGTGCCCAAAGGCCCAGAGGCTCTGCCTGGCTGCCCATTGCACACTACAGTCCTCCCTGCCTCTACCTTTAAAGGCGTGCCGCTGGTGATCTAGTGGCCTCTGCAGGGGGGAACATGTTCTTTTCTGCCCGTTGTACTGCCACTATTTCCCCTGCCCGGCACTGCCGTATTAAAAGAATTGCGGCCAAGTCTCCCTGTGGAAGTCTCGCGAGACTGTTGAGACCCGCGAGACTACCGCAGGAAGTTTCAGCTGCCATTTTGAAAACACATAAATAAAGGAGAAAATCGCCCAGAATATTTGCAATTAACAACAAGGTGGAGTCTCATATCTTTTTGCACGGATATTCATATCACTCCCTTGGTGACTCTATCAACGTGCATAGGTTTAATCATCGACTAAAACCACCTCCACCCTAATATTATAATTTGTCAAACTTGACCTATATTACCATACCAAAAAGTGCAAATATATGTAAATATATACAAAAGACACTTAGCTTGAGGAGCATATAAACTCCATCATTCAGACTGGCGTGTGTAGAAACCCCGACAGTGCCTGTTTCGCTATGCTTCTTCTGGGGGAACCCACACCATTTAGCTGAATCGTGTCTTGACATTAGGGTGGAGGTGGTTTTAGTCGATGATTAAACCTATGCACGTTGATAGAGTCACCAAGGGAGTGATATGAATATCCATGCAAAAAGATATGAGACTCCACCTTGTTGTTAATTGCAAATATTCTGAGCGATTTTCTCCTTTATTTATATATTTTAGTAGCCTACATTATATTAGGAGTAAGTCAAGCCATACAGTTTTTTGTTTTTGCTAATTTTGAAAACACGGCAGCGCTGGCAGGCGGGGGAATAGTGGCAGCACAGCAGGCAGGAAAGAACATGCTCCCCCCCCCCCCCCCCCCGCAGAGACCACTAGACCACCAGGGCCACTCAGGTAGGATCAGGGCAGCGGGAGTGTCAGCTGCGGTGGTAGGGTGGCAACAGCGCGGTGGTAGGGGGTGTCTGGAGGTGAACGGGCAGGGGGCCCAGACCACTCTCAGTCCGCCCCAGTTACATGGTCAGGCTCCATTGTTCTTGATGGCGGTAAAAAACAACAGATCAGAAACAGGAGTAGTTTCTTCAAACTTTTATTCTTTGTGAAGTCTAAAAGAGAAGCCAAACAAGCCCGACACTGGCCATTTTTCACCCATGCAAGGGCTGCGTCAGGGGCTAGACGATACCAAGTGGTGCTCAGAACTCACATCACTACTTGGTTATAGCAACTCACTCCAGAAGATGACATGCTCACTAAGCATTCCAGCAAACCTGATTGTGACAACTGTCGGGCTTGTTTGGCTTATGTTTTAGACTTCACAGAGAATAAAGGTTTGAAGAAAATACTCCTGTTTCTGATCTGCTGCTTTTTTTACTGCCATTTTGGCGTTTTCATATCATCTGCCCTACGTTGGACGTACGTTGCTGTTGAGCCAGCTACTGATCTTTCCTTCTTATAAGAAAAACTTACAAGGAAGCTTAATGCTCCATTTCCCAGATGTAAAGAAGATTAAGTACAAAAGGATTTTCTTACAAGAAGCTTTAATTTAGAATGCCCTGCCCTTGGAAATTAGATCACTAGATAATTATATGATATTTTGTAAGAAATTGAAAACTTATCTCTTTGAGAAACACTTATCTGGTGGCTGATTATGTTCTAACTTTATTTGTTTATTCTAGGAATACCTAGTTTCTACCTATGTAATCCGCATAAAACCATTTTGGTAACGTGTGGAATATGTTTCATTTGTATTGTGTTTTATTGTATTATAGGGGTAAATTTAAATTGGGCTCGAGTGTGTGGAAGTGCGTTTTAATCCATCATCTATGTTATTAGAAAACTATCCCATGGCTATATATTTCTAAAAATTTAAGAGGCTGCTAAACATTATTCCTGAAATTCTATAAATGGCGCTTAGAATTGTGCAGGCAAATTTAGGCATGATCCCAATTTGCATGGACATTTTAATTGAATAATGAGCCAATTAGTGCTGATAATTGGGTGCTAATAATCAATTATTGGAACTAATGGGCCTTAATTGAAATTTATGTGTGGTTAGAAAAAGGTGTGTGGCTAAGGGAGTGTCATGGGTGGATCAGGTGCATTCCTTGAATTTATGCGTGCTGATATAGAATAAAGGGGATCAGTTTCTAATTTAGACATTTACATTAGGGATTACATTAGGGTTTACTTGGTTTACCTAAGATTTACATTAGGGTTTACTTGGTATAAACCCTCACGTCTAAAGTTAGGCGCTAATCCCCTAATTTTATATACAGTGCGAAAAAAATGCCCGTGCAAATTTTGGCATGTGCCCAATTTGTACATGCATTTTAATTGAATAACAAGCTAATTAGCACCAATAATTGGCTTTTTAAACAAACAGTTATTGGCACTAATTAAATTCAATTAACATGGTAAATTTAGGCACAGGATCCATTCCTAAATTTTACGCATGAGTCGGAAAAGGGAGTGCGGAACTGGGAGGCTCATGGGCAGATCATGGTGGCTCTGGGCATGACTTTTAGTTACATGTGTAATTATAGAATAAGAGGGCTCATTGGTGCAAATGGCTGCGCCTAAATGTAGGTGCAATCCCTAGGTTTAAACGCTATTCTATAAACCGAGCCTAACTGTAAGCATGGTTTATAGAATAGCATTTTTTTCAGTGCCGATTTTCTAGCACTTAGCACATTATTTTTCAGCAATGATTTTTCAGCGCTATTTATAGAATTTGTTCCTATTGGTTTGTTAAAACTTACTATCTGAATGACATTCAAAATAGCAGGTAGGCGTAGGGTTGGGTTTAAGTCAGCGACAAGAACAGGCAGAGGAGTTGATATGGTACTGTTGTGTAGTAAAGAGTGGACGCAAGCTTTATTTGTTGTATTTGATTGTTTTATTTTTGTTTTTTGTACTCTGTTTGGGGAGAGGTGGAATATAAGTGAATAAACTAAACTAAAAAGCAGGCATACAGAAACATGGGCCAGGTCTATTAAGGGTGCTCCCAAATGTATGCTCTATCTTATAAAGTACATGTAGGTGAGAATGTAACTTATAGAACAGGCATATAAGTAGGGGCAAAAGTACATACCCACATACAGTAGGGCTTGTGGATATCATTGCACAGGGCCACATCTATGCATAGTTGCATATCTGCACTGATGTCGCGGTTGCAGGGATATTCTCAAATGGCTGTCAAAGAAAGCTTCACACACCCTCTGGGCAGGTTGAGGCTAGGGCAGGAACATCTGCTGTTTCCAGTGCCCAGCCAGAGGAGGGACAGTGAGAAGATGGGAAGGGCCTGGAAAAGGCTGGCCAGGTCCTACAACAGGGCAGCCTCCTACTCATGAAAGGTAACTGCCAACAGGAGGCAGATATGGGAAGGGTGAAGTAGGCCAGAAATGTGTGATAAGCAATGAAATATGTCTGACAGTGTCTCCAAGCTATCAAGAGGTCCACATGGAAGTGATGGTCGAAGACTTCCTGAGAAGAGGATTGCCTCAGGGCTGGAGAAGAAATTGAGTGGAAGCTGCACCCACAAATTAAAAAATCCACCTCACCTGCCAAAACACATAAGTCCCTTCATGCAGTGCCAACACATATGTGCATAAATCTGACAGTGCATATAACTGTTACCGATTGTAAGCTCTTTGAGCAGGGACTGTCTCTTTTTGTGAAATTGTACAGTGCTGCGTAACCCTAGTAGCACTTTAGAAATGTTAAGTAGTAGTAGTAGGAGGAGTCTAAGGATCTTAGAAGCTGAACTCTGATATCAGCCATTTGCATGGTCCACTAATCATAACCATGCCCACACATTCCTCGCAAATAAACAGCAATATAAACACTGCAGTGGTCCAGAGGCTCACAGGAGTGACAGAGGAGGCTGAAACATTGGGAGTGGGAGAAAGGTCTACAACCTCTGAGTGCCAATAAACTGCTGTGAGGGGGTTGCACCCTGAAGATGCAGGTGAGGGTAAGTGAAAGGGGAGCTGCTCCATGAAACGCCCATTCCTGCAGTGCAACAGCCTCTGCATCCTTCACCATTTAGGATTCATGGCTAGGCCCAAATTTACATAGGGACATAGAGAAGGAGATGGGAAAGGAAGTGAAAGTGCATAGCATGTCACTGAGTAGGTTGCCAGTTCAATGATGAACATTCATGTCCTGCTGACCAGAGCCATTCCTGTGTCAACTAAGCACATAGATCTCCCAGAAACCATCATTATGAGGCTGACTTACACGCATGCATTGAAGAGAAGTGGACCCAGCAAGGTGGCAGGTGGTATGTCTTTAATTCAGCTGTCTGACTCAACCTTGTTGTCTCTCTTTCTTCATCTCTATGCAGCTAGGGAGTGTGCCTCCATGTGCTTCACTAAGATAGATGCTTGTCTCTTCTTCCTCTTTCTCTCTGTTCTCAGTGCTTTGTCTGTTGGGCACTGAGTTTTGCATCCACTGAGCTATCGTTTTTAAGAGTTTAGCATAAAAAAGGACTGATGCCAAGGACAAACATCTTCCTCCTCACTCCCAGAGTTTTGGAATGTGATCTACAGAAATTATCCCCCTCCAGAATTAGAAATGTGTCATTTTTTTTTTATTTTTATTGGCAGTGAGCCTAGTGGTTAGAGTGGTGGACTTTGGTCCTGGGGAACTGAGTTTGATTCCCACTTCAGGCACAGGCAGCTCCTTGTGACTCTGGGCAAGTCACTTAACCCTCCATTGCCCCATGTAAGCCACATTGAGCCTGCCATGAGTGGGAAGCATGGGTACAAATAAAAAAAGAAATGTGTCAATTAATTTCTGATCTCATTTTGCTGCCAAAATTTTAATTTATGACCAACGAACTTTCCTGCCAAAATTTACATTTGTAACCAATGGATTTTCTCACCTTAATTTCTACTACTACTACTACTTAACATTTCTAGAGCGCTACTAGGGTTACGCAGCGCTGTACAATTTAACAAAGAGAGACAGTCCCTGCTCAAAAGCTTACAATCTAATAGACAAGTGAACGGTCGGTCCGATAGGGGCAGTCAAATTGGGGCAGTCTAGATTCACTGAATGGTAAGGGTTAGGTGCCGAACGCAGCATTGAAGAGGTGGGCTTTAAGCAAAGACTTGAAGACGGGCAGGGAGGGGGCTTGGCGTAAGGGCTCAGGAAGGTTGTTCCAAGCATAGGGTGAGGCGAGGCAGAATGAGCGGAGCCTGGAGTTGGCGGTGGTGGAGAAGGGTACTGAGAGGAGGGATTTATCCTGTGAACGGAGGTTACGGGCGGGAACGTAGGGGGAGATGAGGGTAGAAAGATAGTGAGGGGCACCAAAACCTCCTGTCTTCCTGAGAAAATTGCCCACCTCAGACCCCAACCAATCAGGTTTGAGAACCCACTATATAAAGATAAACTGGAGACCTCACAGCACTGAGAAAGCCACAGCTTGATGGCTAAAATGATGGTTCTACTTACTCAGATGCTTTAAGACTCGGACAACCATAACAATTATTGCTCCAGCTGTGGAAGCATAACAGAACACGGATCTCTTTGTTTTACCCACATCTACTAAGGGGCAGGGGCATACAATTTTATATATCACATATGAAGAATTATAACATGTATCATTGTGTGTTATAATTGTATAATTAATAGACGGAACACCAACTCCATCCCTCAATTGTGGAACCACCTCAATTGCAGTGATTGTATTGCCGATGAAACAGCGCCGATCCATCTTCTAATGGTTCACATTTCTAACTTACCCCCCTGTTTACAAAGCTACTCTAGTGGCTTTTGGAGCGGTAATGCCGTTGGCATTGCCATGCGGCAGCTGCTAGTGCTGCTTTGTAAACGGGGGGGGGGGGGGGGGGGTTAATAAATCTCCCAAATTCACTTCTCTTAGATATGCAATTGGGTAAATTCATTAAAAGTTTGATAATTTGACAATATTGTCCAAAACGACTTCAAAATCCGAACAACTAGGGGTTCAAAGTTTTGGGGAAGAGTGTTGTATAAGTGGAATAACTAACTAAGGAGGTCTTTTACTAAGTCGCGGTAGTGTTTTTAGCTTGTGGTTGAAATCAGCTGATGGTAAATGCCGAGACACCCATAGGAATATAATGGGTGTCTCAGGGTTTATCGCCAGCTGATTTCTACAATAAGCTAAAAACGCTACTGTGGCTTAGTAAAATACCCCCTAACTAACTAACTAAGAGGCTCATTTTCAAAGCATATAGACTTACAAAGTTATATAGGTTACTATTGGGCTCAATTTCAAAAGAGAAAAGTGTCCAAAAAGTATCATAAACCACCATTTGGACGGATTTCTTCTCAAAATGTCCAAATCGGCATCCAAATCACAAGGGGGCATGTTGGGGGGATGTTTTGAAGGCGGGATTAGGGTGTTTTACAATCATAAAGGAACAAAACCAAAGCAGCGAGGGCAAAAATTCAATGTTTTGGTCTAGACCTGTTTTTCTAATGCTTAAGTATATGTTACTAGTTTGTTTTAACTATTTGTAGCTCCTGGATAGACTGGTCCAGCTCTTGATTACTGTAATCCGTCCTTGAACTGAATAGGTATAGGCGGAATACAAGAACTGGCAAAACATAACCTAACATCCTCTATTTATTTATTTTATTTATTTAAAATTTTTTTTAGCCCGCTTACCTCTAAGCAGTTTACCAAAAATACATACAAATTCATAAATCAATCAACAAAACAATAATATACAAACATACATACATACGTGGAGGGGCATAATCGAACGAAAACGTCTATCTCCATGGGCATTTATCTCCGAGAACGGGTCCGTGAAGGGGCGGACCGAACCGTATTTTCGAAAAAAAATAGACGTCCATGTTTTATTCGACAATTTGTGAGCTGGGCGTTTTTGCTTTTCAGCGATAATGGAAAATGAAAGCGCCCGGCTCAAAAACGAATAAATCCAAGGCATTTGTTCGTGGGAGGGGCCAGGATTCGTAGTGCATTGGTCCCCCTCACATGCCAGGACACCAACCGGGCACCCTAGGGGGCACTTTTACAAAAACAAAAAAAAAGGTCAAAGAGCTCCCAGGTGCATAGCACCCTTCCCTTGTGTGTTGAGCCCCCCAAATCCCCCTCAAAACCCACTGCCCACAAGTCTACACCATTACTATAGCCCTAAGGGGTGAAGGGGGCACCTACATGTGGGTACAGTGGGTTTGGGGGGGTTGGACGACTAATAAGCATTAAGCAGCACAATTGTAACAGGTAGGGGGGGGATGGGCCTGGGTCCACCTGCCTGAAGTCCACTGCACCCCCTAACAACTGCTCCAGGGACCTGCATGCTGCCAGGGAGGTGGGTATGACATTTGAGGGTGAAAATAAAAAGTTGTGAAACATCATTTTTTGTGGTGGGAGGGGGTTAGTGACCACTGGGGGAGTCAGGGGAGGTCATCCCCGATTCCCTCTGGTGGTAATCTGGTCATTTAGGGCACCTTTGGGGGCCTTATTCGTGAAAAAACAGGGTCCAGGAAAAGTGCCCTAAATTCTAGCTACAAACGCATACTTTTTTTCCATTATCGGCGAAAGGCGCCCATCTCTGTTCGGGTGATAACCAAGTCCCAGTCCCGCCTTTGCCGCGCCTCCGACACACCCCTGTCAACTTTGTACGCTTCCGCGATGGAGTGCAGTTGAAAATGTCTAAGTTCGGCTTTCGATTAAACCGTGTTATTCATTTTTGTGAGATAAACGTCCATCTCCCGATTTAGGTCGGAACTTGGGCGTTTTTCTCGTTCGATTATAAGCAGGATAGTAACATAGTAGATGACGGGAGATAAAGACCTGTATGGTCCATCTAGTCTGCCCAACAAGATAAACTCATTGTATGTGATACTTTATATGTATACCTGACTTTGATTTGTCCTTGCTATTTTCAGGGCACAGTCCGTAGAAGTCTTCCCAGCACTGGCTTTGCTTCCCAAATTATATTGTGAGCTCTCCACGGACAGAGAAATACCCAATGTACCTGAATGTAACTCACCTTGAGCTACTACTGAAAAAGGTGTGAGCAAAAGCTAAATAAAATAAATAACTTTAAATGGTCTTTGCATGTACACTATCAGGCTTATTTTCGAAAGAGAAGGGCGCTCATCTTCCGACACAAATCAGGAGATGGGCGTCCTTTTCTCAGGGTCGCCCAAATTGGCATAATTGAAAGCCGATTTTGGGTACTCTCAACTGCTTTCCATCGTGGGGATGACCAAAGTTCACGGGGGCGTGTTGGCAGTGTAGCGAAGGCGAGACTGGGGCATGCTTAAGAGATGGGCGTCCTTGGCCGATAATGGAAAAAAGAAGGGCATCCCTGATGAGCGCTTGGTCAACTTTACTTGGTCCATTTTTTCTTGCAACCAAGCCTCAAAAAGGTGCCTGAACTGACCAGATGACCACCGGAGGGAATTGGGGATGACCTCCCCTTACTCCCCCAGTGGTCACTAATCCCCTACCACCCTAAAAAAAAACTTAACATTTTTTTTTGCCAGCCTCTATGCCAGCCTCAAATGTCATACCCAGCTCCATGACAGCAGTATGCAGTTCCCTGGAGCAATTTTAGTGGGTGCAGTGCACTTCAGGCAGGTGGACCCAGGCCCATCCCCCCCTACCTGTTACACTTGTGGTGATAAATGTGAGCCCTTCAAAATCCACCACAAACCCACTGTACCCACATGCACCCACCCCTTAGGGCTATGGTAGTGGTGTACAGTTGTGGAGAGTGGGTTTTTGGGGGCTTTGGGGGCTCAGCACACAAGGTAAGGGAGCTATGTTCCTGGGAGCAATTTGTGAAGTCCACTGCAGTGCCCCCTAGGGTGCCCGGTTGGTGTCCTGGCATGTGAGGGGGACCAGTGCAGTACGAATGCTGGCTCCTCCCATGACCAAATGGCTTGGATTTGGTCGTTTCTGAGATGGGCATCCTCGATTTCCATTATCGCCGAAAACCGGGAATGACTATCTCTAAGGACGACCATCTTTAAGGTCGACTGAAATGTTGAGATTTGGGCATCCCTGACCGTATTATCAAAACAAAAGATGGACGCCCATCTTGTTTCGATAATACGGGTTCTCCCCCCCCTTCACAGAACTGTCCTGCGAGGACGGCCCCAGGAAAACTTGGGCACCCCATTCGATTATGCCCCTCTAAGCTTTCCCCAAGGGCTTGCATTATATTTTAGCTATAAAAAGCAATAAATGCCCCCCCTGTTTACTAAGCCACGTGGTAATGCCGACACAGCCCATTACTAAGCCGCGGCATTAGCGCACAGCAGCCACTAGCACAGCTTAGTAAACGGGGGGGGGGGGGGGGGGGGTTGATGTACCTCAAGATTATGATTATTTCTTTCTTATAATAGCAATGACTATATAAAACTGCAAACGACCATAAAACCCTCAATCTGGAGGAAACAGAATTTAGGATACCTTTAAGCTTATCCAGTTCTACTGTATCTTTTCACTTTGCCACATTAGTAATTTATAGTTCTACCTTTAAAAGTCAGGAAATTAGTGGCTAACCAGAGCTACATTATTCACTTTTCAGTCCTGGCTAATAGTTGTAAAACATATTTTCTGATGGGAATCAGGTCTCATGAGAAATAACCTTAGTCTTATCGGGCATTCTCAGGACCAGTTGTAACAGGAACAGGAGTCTTGAAGTCACTGGATAACTTCAAAGTGTTCCATGGGAAGTTGTAAATCAAACCCAACACAACTCATATAAACAAAGTGAACTTTTAACAGTTCAGGTAACCATTTTAAAAAAAATGACTTAATGAAATATCGCATTTCCTAATCCTGGTAAAGAATGCAAGGCAAACTTTCTATATAAACAATGCTGAAAGGAAGGTGGGATAGGGATAGTTCTATCATGTACAAATATAATCAGCTCCACTTGGCAAAAAAACAAAACAAAACAGTTGTGAACAACTTTCCATATACTGAAAACTATTACATAACCTTATTGTGAAACACAATACTGACAAAGCACATTATAGGAGGAAAAAGCCTCAACAAGCTTAGACAGATTTGTCAATGTTAGCTCTGGTTTTACCATCAGCATAGAAAAAACTATGTTGGCTTATCTCAGTATTTTCAATCGTTATATTAATTTTTATTGTATTTATAAATTAAGAGCAGGGAATGTTCGATTATCTCCAAATCCATTTGGTAGCTTCACTCTGGGGCCCGTTTAACAAAGTTGTGGTAAAAAAAGGCCCTTTGCTAGCGGCGGTGGCCGTTTTTGCCATGCGCTGAGGCCTGTTTTACCGCAGCGGGTAAAAAGGCTGCAAACATACATGGCCATGTGGTAAGATTGTTCTTATAGTGTGGCCATTTGTGTGTGTGTGTGGGGGGGGGGGGGGGGGGGGCACCTACTGCCACCCATTGAGGTGATGGTAAGGGCTGGTAACCGGGTAGCAGGCAGAACTGCCAATTACCGCCGGGTAACCACCATGCAAAAAAATCAAGCCATATTTTCCCCAACAACACGGGAAATGGAGCGTGCTGGGACTGGAACTACCACTGATGCAGTAGCTCCAAACTGGCACGTGATAAACCCACGTTGGGCTTACCGCCATGTTTGTAAAAGGGACCCACTATTTCTTTAAAAAGAATTGTCTGTGTTCAACCAGTGGCCAGTGTTTTGCTTTGTTGCTTCAGGGAGCCATGGACCGCTATAAAACAAAATATGAAACTAACTCAAAGCCCAAGCAGATCTTCTTAAGAAAAATAATGTTTAAAAACTTGCAATAACTTAACAACTTTAACAGTACAATCCTGCCATGTGCTACCAAAGCTCTATGGCTCACAAAACATGATGGCTGTTTGAGAAAAACGCCAACAGTTTTATCCTCCAATCAGATTCCCGTTTTCACTTCTGGAGACCAATCATCATCAAGACATAAGAAAAAAAATGCTGCCGTT
The DNA here is from genome assembly GCF_901765095.1 of Microcaecilia unicolor. Lineage (NCBI taxonomy): Eukaryota > Metazoa > Chordata > Amphibia > Gymnophiona > Siphonopidae > Microcaecilia > Microcaecilia unicolor. The sequence goes on along the minus strand of NC_044032.1, from coordinate 42,905,298 downwards.
CTATTTGACCATTTAAACCCTTCAGTTCCATTGTGTCAAGAGTTAAGATCCACTGCTGTTCATATTGTAATAATAATTTCCATCTATCACTCCTGCCAAAATCTGTAAAATCTCATAAATTGTTAGGCAACTCATTACCCTACCAGGCAGCACTAATCCGAAACACTCTTCCTTTATTTCCTAGGGGAAATACAGATTATCTTTGCTTTAGAAAACTATTGAAAAGTTTTTTGTTCAGAAAATACATATCAGACCTGTAATGATCTTGGAGTATCTGATACCATTTTGGGGGCCCTTTTACTAAGCCGCGTAAGCGTCTACGTGCGCCCAATGCACGCCAAAATGGAGTTACCGCCCAGCTACCGCGTGGCTCTGGCGGTAATTTCATTTTTGGTGCGTGCCCGAAAAATAACTTTTATTTTCTGCTGCGCGTATTGAGCGCACGCCAAGTGGCATTTGATGCGCGTAGGTCATTACCCCCTAGTTACCGCGTGAGTCTTTACCACTAGATCAATGGCTGGCGGTAAGGACTCAGACCCAAAATGGATGCGCAGCAATTTTCATTTTGCCGCAGGCCCATTTTCGGCAAAAGTTTTAAAAAGGCCTTTTTTACAGGTGAGCTGAAAAATGATTCTGCGTGCGCCCAAAACACGCGTCCACACTACCGCAGGCCATTTTTCAGCGCACCTTAGCAAAAGGACCCCTTAAGTTAGCATCTTTTAACTGACATTGTGCTGATTTTATAATAATTTTTATTTCGATGTAATTCCTAGTTACTGTCTAGTCGACTTATTCTTAGCCTCTTTGAACCAGAATGTTAACTGCAGGTTATAAGATCTTTTTAATGTAATGTAATACTTTAATGGAGGAATCCAATCTAATAGGAAACAACAAAGAGATGAAAAACTATAGCTGTTTGATACACAATGTTGAGCTAAAGGGGAATTTGCTTTCTGTGTAGCAATAGTACTTTTATGTGACTCTGGGTAAGTCACTTAACCCTCCATTGCCCCATGTAAGCCGCATTGAGCCTGCCATGAGTGGGAAAGCGCGGGGTACAAATGTAACAAAAATAAAATAGATACTATTGGAGATTCTACATGGAATGTTGCTACTATTGGAGATTCTACATGGAATGTTGCTATTCCACTAGCAACATTCCATGTAGAAGGCTGCGCAGGTTTCTGTTTCTGTGAGTCTGACGTCCTGCACGTATGTGCAGGACGTCAGACTCACACACGCAGAAGCCTGCGCGGCCCCACATTGGTGATCTGCAAGGGCCGACTTCTACATGGAATGTTGCTAGTGGAGGAGTGGCCTAGTGGTTAGGGTGGTGGACTTTGGTCCTGAGGAACTGAGTTCAATTCCCACTTCAGGCACAGGCAGCTCCTTGTGACTCTGGGCAAGTCACTTAACCCTCCATTGCCCCATGTAAGCCGCATTGAGCCTGCCATGAGTGGGAAAGCGCGGGGTACAAATGTAACAAAACAAAATAGATACTATTGGAGATTCTACATGGAATGTTGCTACTATTGGAGATTCTACATGGGATGTTGCTATTCCACTAGCAACATTCCATGTAGAAGCCTGCGCGGCCACATTGGTGATCTGCAAGGGCCGACTTCTACATGGAATGTTGCTAGTGGAATAGCAACATTCCATGTAGAATCTCAAATAGTAGCAACAGTGGAGGAGTGGCCTAGTGGTTAGGGTGGTGGGCTTTGGTCCTGAGGAACTGAATTCGATTCCCGGCAGAGGTAGCTCCTTGTGACTCTGGGCAAGTCACTTAACCCTCCATTGCCCCCTGTAAGCCGTATTGAGCCTGCCATGAGTGGGAAAGTGTGGGGTACAAATGTAACAAAAAAAAAAAAAACATCATTGTCCAGAAATTTCTTGAGGTTTGCCCCACATATAACTTCTGACAAAGGGCACACTATATATTAAACCACAAATTCTGTAGCACAAATAGTATGACATTTTAACCAGTATGTCTTTCCATTAGAGGGATTTTCACATTTGGGGGTCCTTTTACAAAGGTGTGCTGAAAAATGGCCTGCAGTAGTATGGACACGTGTTTTGGGCGCGCACAGAATCATTTTTCAGCGCACCTGTAAAAAAGGCTTTTTAAAATTTTTGCCAAAAATGGACATGCGGCAAAATGAAAATTGGCCGCGCGTCCATTTTGGGTCTGTGTCCTTACCGCCAGCCATCGACCTAGCGGTAAAGACTCACATGGTAACTTGGTGGTAATGACCTATGCTTGTCAAATGCCACTTGGCGCGTGCCTAATACGTGCATCAGAAAATAAAAATTATTTTTCAGATGCGCATATCGGACACATGCCAAAAATGAAATTGCCGCAAGAGCCACATGGTAGCCGGGCGGTAACTCTATTTTGGCAGGCATTGGGCACCTAGACACTTACACAGCTTAGTAAAAGAGCCCTTTGATCTCCAAAGTATCTAAAAAAAGATATAGCGGAATTAGAAAAGGTTCAAAGAAGAGCGACCAAAATGGAACTCCTCTCATATGAGGAGAGGCTAAAGAGGTTAGGGCTCTTCAGCTTGGAAAAGAGATGGATGAGGGTAGATATGACTGAAGTCTAGAAAATACTAAGTGGTGTAGAATAAGTAGAAGTAAATCAATTTTTTTTTACTTGTTCCAACAGTAGAAAGACTAGGGTACACTTAAGGAAGTTACATGGAAATACTTTGAAAACAAATAGAAACCAATCAAAGACAATAGTCCCGCAATCAAAGAAAAATTACATCATTCACCACAACGTGCCCCCTGCGTTGACATCTTCTATATACCTGAAGTCGCAGCGGTGAACTGGCAGTGAAAGCAGCAGGCAGGCTCGCCTCCTCGTCGCTTCCCTTCTATCTCAGTATCCAGCCTTCCTCTGATGTAATTTCCTTTCCACGAGGGTGGGACGCTGAGAGGGAAAGGAAGTGATGAGGAGGTGAGCCTGCCTGCTGCTTTCACTGCCAGTTCACCGCTGCGGCTTCGGGTAAATAGAAGATTTCAATGCAGGGGGCACGAACGAAAAGTCGGGTAGCTGAGGGTGGACAGGTGGGGCTGGGGTTGGAATGATCTCGGGGGCAGGTGGAGGCTGGGGCGAGTCACTGGACATGGAAGGGAGGGGGAGGATAGGGGGCACAGGAGTATCATTGGACATGGATGGGAGGGGAGGGCAGGGGACAGAGGAGAATCACTGGACATGGATGGGAGGGGAGGGCAGGGGACAGAGGAGAATCGCTGGACGGATGGGAGGGGAGGGCAGGGGACAGAGGAGAATCGCTGGACATGGATGGGAGGGAAGGATAGGGGCAAAGGAGAATCGCTGGACATGAATGGGAGGGGAGGGCAGGGGAGAGAGGAGAGTTGCTGGACATGGATGGATGGAGGGGAGGGCAGGAGAAATGCTGGACATGGATGGAGGAGATGGAAGACAGGAAGGAGATGCATATGGATGGAGGGAAGGGGAGAGAGGAGAAATGCTGGACATGGATGGAGGGCAGAGAAGAGAAATGTTGGAGGGAAGGAAAGACAGAGGAAGGAGATGCACATGGATGGAGGGTAAGGGAGAGTTGAAATGCAGGACATGGATGGAGAGGAGGAAAGAGAGAGGAAGTGAGATGAACATGGATGGAGGGGAGGGGGAGAGGAGAAATGCTGTACATGGATGGAAGGGAGGGAAGACAGAGGAGGAAATGCACATGGATTTAGGGGAGACGAGAAATTCTGGACACGGATGGAGGGAAGGAGAGAGAGAGGAAGTGAGATGAACATGGATGGAGGAGAGGTAAGAGAGGAAGTGAGATGAACATGGATGGAGGAGAGGGAAGAGAGGACGTGAGATGAACATGGATGGAGGGGAGGAGAGAGGAGAAATGCTGGACATGGATGGATGAGAGGGAAGAGAGAGGAAGGAGATGCATATGGATAGAGGAGAGGGAAGAATAGGAAGGAGATGCATACTGACAGAGATGAGGGAAAGGGAAAAGAGGAGAAAAGCTGCACATGGATGGAGAAAATAGGCAAAAACTGGATCCACTCTAAACCTCCTCTTCCAGTCAAGTCGGCGGAGGAGCCAGCTTTTACCTATGGATGTAGAGCAAGAAATGAAGAAGAAAGGAGGAAAGTAAAGAAATAAATGGAAAGGAAGCCCTGGAAACGAAGTTAAGGGAACAGATAGAGAGAAGCAGAATCAGAGACTGGGACCAATATGATCAGAAAAACAAAGTCACCAGACAACAAAGGTAGAAAAATCATTTTATTTTCATTTTAGTGTTTGGAATATGTCCAATTTGAGAATTTACATCTGCCTTTTTTGCACTGGGTATACTGGAGCTGTAACAGCTTACAGAAATTATTTATAATGAAAAGAAATCACAAGTGTGGAGTTAAAAGAACAGATGAAGAACCCTCTGCAGCAACTTCCTTTAAGTTACCACTGTACTGGCTGCAATTACCGATTAACCTTCCTCCCTCAGAAAATATGAATTGTAAGATTAACCATTCCGTGTTTTTCTTATTTTCTTTGAGATTGTTTTCCTGATCTTGGATCCCCAAATTGTGGACAATAATGTGGACTAACAAAGATGATATTTTTCCTTAATGTTTGTTTTAATTGATATTTTCTCTTTTCTTTCCCATTTATGTATTGGACATAAATGTAATATAAACTGAATAAATAAAATAATTAAGAACAAAAGAAATCACAAGTTATTTTTTTCTTCTGTACTGGTTTAGTATTTTCATTGATACCTGTTTATATGCACCATGGCTGGTATAAGGGGTGTGGCTACTGTGGGTGTGGCTACCATATGGGTGGGGCCATAGATGGTGATCCCACTCATAATGAGTACCGGTACCTTTTTTCCTACAAAAAAAGCACTGACTCTTTATAAATCCTAGAGTATTTACATATTTATAATACTACCAGTCCTCCAACACCCATCCTTTCTGGCAGAACAATCCAAGGTTATGACTTCCCGTGGTGTCCCACTGCTCTTGTACCCAGCTGCCGGACCCTCTCAGGACCAGACCTCCCTGTCTGTCTTCCCTCCAGAGGTGCACATCTTCCTGTTCTGCTCCTGGTGGGTTAACCCTTTCTACCCACCCAAAGCTCTCCTCACAGTTACTTCTTGTGTTAACAGAAACTCTCCTTAGTTCAGCCTTAGGTTATTGGGCCTGATCAGGATACCCCCCTCTCCTCGTGGGTCCTGGCAGGGGTGAAGGCAACCAAAGATCAAGTGCTCACTAATCCCATCACTTTTATAACCTGCCTTCTCCCAGTGGTGTAGGAAGGGGGGGGGGGGGGGCGGTCCGCCCCGGGTGCATGCCGCTGGGGGGGTGTCGGCTCCGCGCTGGTGCACTGCCCTCTCTGCCTCGGAACAGGTTACTTCCTGTTCCGGGACAGAGAGAGCAGTGAACCAGCGCGGAGCTGACACACCCCAGCAACGTGCAGTTGGGGCGGATCGGCCCTCCCGCCTGTCCCTCGCCGCAGGTTTGCGCTCCGGGGGAGGGGGTATGCGTTCCGGGGGGGGGGGGGTGCACTCCAGCGGGAGGAGGGTACGCCGTGCTGCATCCGGGGGGGGGGGGGGGGTGTGCGCAGCGGCGACCCGCCCCGGGTGTCAGCTCCCCTCGCTGCAGCTCTGCCTACTCCACCCCAACTATGACATCCCTTGTCACTTATTCTCTCCTAAACCTCTCTCTGGGCTGATCTCTTCACCCTCCCACTCATGCTGTTCTCCCTCCCCCCAGTGAATCTGGAGGGTTCTACACCAGTTCTAGTAATCCCCTGGGGAAATACTCAAATCCAGTTTACCAGTTTACATTGAAGCAGGGTACATGCCAAAGCTGCCTCTTGTCCCCTATTTTATGTCCTGCAGAACTTAGTCTATTAGTTTTAAGGCCCTCTTTAGCACATATCACTACCCTTCCACCAATCTGATTTACGCTATCACTATGATATAATTTCTACCCTGGTATGACAGTGTCCCATTGGTCATCTTCCTTTTTCCAGGTCACAGAGATGACTATTATAGCTACCTTTTAATTTAGTGCTATAAATTCTATCTCTGTCATCTTATTTTTTATTTTTGGGGGGATTTGTACTATACTCAGACTGAGTCATTATCTTATTCATGTCTTTTTTTTCTTTACTACAAACTGATCTGGACTGGCTTTTTTGTACAAGTTTATTTTGTTTGATTATAATTTGAAAATACTATAAACAAATCTAAAAAGTGACCTCTGCCAAGTTGACATGCTTCTGTAATAATTTGTTTCTCGTGGGAGGGTGCCTTATAATCTCTTGGAAACGAGCACTGTATAATTTAATACTGGATTACATGGGAGGCTGACATATAATGACATGTCTGGTAATAAGGAGAGTTTAAATGGAGTCATAGATGCTCATTTTAAGCATGCCCACCATAGCAGACAGATTTAATCTGGATCTTCCTGATACCACTGGCTAGCTAGGTGCAAGCGAAATGCAGCAGGATATGAAGCAAAATCTGGAAAGTTAACACCACCCAGCTCTCTCATTAATATTAGTTTTGTAAGCACAATCCCAGGAGATTTCCCTTTCCATAGCAATCGCGTTAATAGCTTACCAATAGTTTTAAATAATGTTTGGGGTAGATTCATTGGGATCATACTGAGTCTATAGTTTAACTTGGAGGCAATTATCATTTTTACAGCTTCCAACCTGCCCCGTCAGGAAAGATAAAGTGGCAATTATTTATTGGCCAATTATTTTTTGGTTATGACCATCAAGTAGTCTGTATTTTTTCTACTGTTAATTCGAGGTTCCTAGCATACTCTCCTAAATATTTAATGTAACCCTATGGGTTAAATTTTAAAAGATTACCTGGCTCCTTCTAGATCTGGTGTAGAGGCAGTGAGCAGTGCAGTGAAACTGAGTGGTCTGTGTGCATGCGCTGAGTGTTCTGCATGCAGGCCCGTGCCAAGGGTCTATGCCGCCCCCCCGCAGACGAACTGTTGGCGCCCCCCCGCAGAAGAACAGTTGGTGCGCGCGCGCCCCTCTTCCCCCCCCCCCCGTGAAGATGATCGCTGCGCGCCCTGGGGGCCTTTAAATTTTTTACTTGCAGTCGCAGCAGCGTCTGTGAAAGCGGAGCGCTGCCGACGTCTCCCTTCCCTTCGCGCTCTAGTTGGTTCCTTCAGTGTCCGCCTTCTTCTGACGTCAGAAGAAGGCGGGACACTGAGGGAACCAACGAGTGCAAGGGAAGGGAGACGTCGGCAGCGCTCCGTTTTCACAGACGCTGCTGCGACTGCAAGTAAAAGATTTAAAGGCCTCGGCGGCGCGGGGCGAGGGTAAGCACTGCGGCGGCGCCCTCCAGAGGTGGGCGCCCTCCTGCGGTGCTTACCCCGCTTACTGCATCGGCACGGCCCTGTCTGCATGCACTGAGTGTTCCGCATGCGCTGAGTGTTCCGCGTGCTGATGGAACTCTCAGGAGAGTGACAAACAGCTCAGGCTGGCAGTTGGGAGGGAGCTGTATTGGTGAGAACAGATGTGTGGGTATATAAGTAATGTTTTGTGAGGGAAACTGTTAATTTTATGAAGTTGGGGATAATTGGCTGATGGAGTTGAAGTTAGCAAAGGTTTTAATGGACATGTTTGTGAAGAGTTAAGTGTGTTCAGCTTTGACCAGGAGAACTTTAAAGAGTGCAATGGTGACATGTGAGGCATGGTGTGACTGTGAGTGAAAGTTGTAAGGGGCTAATGTTGTGGGTTGGGAAGTCTAGGGTTCTACAATTATTTGATTAATTTGGAATAATAGTTAGCAGACACAAAAAGTAACTCGCGAAGGCAGAACACATTTAAAAGTGTGCATTCATCAAGGAGGTTAGGTTTATTTTTATTGTGTTGGTTGAGATAGGTTAGTAGGAAAAGAAAGTCGTTGCTGGAGCTCATCACCTGGAAGAAAAGGCACCCACCATTCAAGAGAGACAGAGGGAAAACAAAGAGAATAGCTAAGTGGCTGAATCTATTAGAGAAAGTGCACATAAGACAAAATAGTAAAGCAAACCTGAACAATAAATGAGAGATAACTAAAAGAGAAAAAGGGAATAGGGGAAAACTTACCTGTTGAGATCCTTGAAGGTCTCCGGAAATCTGAACGATAAGAGAAAAGAAACTTTAAAGAATTTAGTGTTTTGCAAAATTGAATGTGCTTAAATGATTTATGAGACTAATATTTATCTGAAAATGCTCTCAATGTTTCTAGAGACTAAACTGGTTGGTATTGCAAACCTGTAATTGAAATACATATGTTAAATTTGCATTGGTAAAATTCAACTGATTGTTAATTAAAATGTAAATATAATTCAAATAATACAAAAATATTTTCTTTCATTGTTAAACTCCCTGGATGGTGTTCAGTCATTTTGGGGAAACACCGTGATATATTTGGTACTCTCATTGTAATATCTTGCTCCGCCACCAGGGGGTTTAATCATGACAGATTTCCACTGAAAAGAGAACAGCTGAATTATACCTTTTGACAATGTGAAACTTCAGGTGAGAGTCTCAAATGTACCCCTCTGATATTCAAAACCATTTAACCGGCCAGGAATGGCACCTGGCTAGTTAAATGGTACATAGCCCGCTATCTGGTGATATTCAGCGGGTGATAACAGGCTATCTCTTGCTCAATATTGGCGATTAGTGACTAGCAGATAGCCGGTTATATCGTCTGATATAACTGGCTATCCATCAATTTTTTAAAGCTGGTTTAGTGGCCATATTTGGCCCCGTGAAATCATGGGATACCTTTGGCTGGTTTAAAGATAACTGAATATGAGCTTAGCCGATTAAACTGGCCAAAAATAAACCAGATATTCAATGCTGGGCACTGGAAATGGCCTGGAATTGAATATCCTGGATTAGTGTCGACCTTGGGAGTTAGCCAGTCTAATTCTCATGGTCTAAATATCGGCCCCTTAGACCAACTGATTTTATAACTGGAGATCTATGAAAATCAATCAATAACATCTAGCAGGATTGAATCAACAGTAGGAAAAGATAGAATGTCATCTACATAGATCAATAATTTACATTCAATGGGAGGGATTTGAATTTTTCAAATTTCTGCTTCCTGCCTAATAGCAATGGCAAGATGCTGATATCACAATGCGTATCCCTTGTATTATTTTAACAGCTTGACGGAGTTTAAAAAGGGGTTAGATAGATTCCTAAAGGACAAGTCCATAGACCGCTATTAAATGGACTGGAAAAATTCCTCATTTTTAGGTATAACTTGTCTGGAATGTTTTTACGTTTGGGGAGCGTGCCAGGTGCCCTTGACCTGGATTGGCCACTGTCGGTGACAGGATGCTGGGCTAGATGGACCTTTGGTCTTTCCCAGTATGGCACTACTTATGTACTTATGTACTTATGTACTAACATCCAAGGAAGACTTGCTTTCTTAATCTTCAACTGTTTATTGCAAATAAGTGAAACAAATAAGTTACTGTATATAAATAGTTGAAAAGCAAAAGTTCTGCCCAGGCAGGATGAGCCCTTGAAACTGGATGACGATCTACTGGATGACAGACTGCTGGCCTGAAGAAGTGGATGTTGATAGATTGGAGAGATGGACTCTGAATAATTGCAGAAGTGGAAGTTAAACATTAGTGGAAAAAGGGAAGTTTGTCTGTTGACTGGATAGATGTAGGGTTCAATGCAGGAAGGAAGATGGGTATCTATTCAGAGGAAGTTGGGCTCTTTGGGGAAAAGGTGGATGCTTTCTCTAGAGGAGAGAGGGGCAGAGACTGAAGACAGCTTGCACTTGGACCCAAGATGGAGAATTCTGCTTTGCAGGGAGGGGTGGAGGGGTACAGAGAGTACCCATAAGACTAGGGGCTGAGAAAATGGCCCATAGGATCAGAGCATGGGCTTGAGGGGTGGGGAGAATGATGCTAGAACCTGGCAGGTTTCTCAATGACTGCAAGGGATGACCTACGGAAGCAGAGATAACAAGTCCCACCAGGAAGTTGTTGCTAACTTGAATTGTACAATATAAATAAATGTAACATGAGCACACAACTATGAGACAGACCAGATAGCCTTGCCAAATGCCCCTTGTTATTTTATTAAAAAGGATGAGATGTTTATTAACATATATCCTAGTATATGTTAGTGTAATGGACCTCCTTGTGAAAGCTGGGGCTGAGGGCTACCTCTCATAGGTGGGTACCCAACAACTCAGTGGCTAAAATTGTTGTCTCCTCAAAGTCCTTTTCGAAGTACACGGATTGGTAATAAGGATTCCCTGATGGTTGGCTATAACCTTAGAATAAGGTCTCTGGCCTGGCACACCAGATCCACCTCTTTCCAGCTTCAATCTTTTCCCTGTAAGGACTGAGGTTAGCAGCAGCTTCACTTTGTTTCTTTTGTGTGAGGATAGGATCAGATCTCCCCATTGATCTCTCCTTTCTCCTTTCTATGACACACTATGCCTCAGGAAATAGTTATGGAGCAGACTGGCAGTCCCAATGTTTCCTTCTTCTGCTTCTTAACCCCTAGAAGGCTTGAATAGGCCCCAGAATAGGTAACTCATGGCTTGCAGATCTACATCTGCTCTCTACTGGACTCTTCCAGGAAAGAATGGACCCTTTGGGGGAGGAATACAAGGCTCCTCCCTAAACTCTGAGTTTTATAGTTCCCTCCAAAAGCTAAGGCTATAAGGCCATTGGGCCACTTTCTCAGAATAGACCATCCCTTCCTTAGTTTAGACTGGCACTACTCTGGTGCAGGGACCCAGAATGTTCCTCCTGTTACATTATGGAGTCCTGCTACATTAGTATATAAGAGCCTTGCCATACTTTTAAATTAGGGGCCAAAACCAAACCATTTTAAACTCTGAAATTTGTTGCCAGAGAATGTAGTAAAAGCAGTTAGCTTAGCAGGGTTTAAAAAAAAGGTTTGGATAGCTTCCTAAAGGAAAAGTCCATAGACCATTATTAAAATGGACTTGGGGAAAGTCCACTGCTTATTTCTAGGATAAGCAGCATAAAATGTATTGCACTTTTTTTGGATTGTGCCAGGTACTTGTGACGTGGATTGGCCACTGTTGGCCACAGGAGTTTGGGCCTGATGGACCTTCGGTCTGTCCCAGTATGGCAATACTTATGTACTTATGTAAAGAAACACTTCCGTTCAACAAGATCGAAAGTTTTATCACATCAAGGGAATGGGCTAGCATAGGTATATCCAACAGATTTGTAACACAGTAAATGACGACAGATAAAGACCCACACCATCCAGTTTGCCCAGAAAGGTGACCAGAGCCACGCCCGCCACCTTGTGTGGGCCCCAGTCACCCATGCTTAAACACTGGTTGTCAAGTCTCCACCATGCCAACCATATAGGCAGCCATACATATTGGAGTATTGGTTATAATCACATATCATTCCCAAGTACTGCTGACAGTATTCAACTCACTAGCCAAGATGTTTTCCCCCCCCCCCCCCCCCCCCCCCCCCCGAGCTGCACAGCACCTTCACTCACAGCACATGACAATAAAAAGAAAGGACATTACAAATCCTTTTGGTTTTAGTAGTAGACCTATATCTCACAAAGCTATTTTGATCACAATGTATAATTAACCAAGAGACCAACATTTTAGAATGTATTTTGCAATCAGCATTAATAAATCATTTGGGATGAAAATTAGTAACATACAATAGGCGTTTCCAGCACTATAATTTTCATTTCTACGAAAGAGCCTCCTATAATTTGAGTTCTAGAAACTTATTATATAAATTCAAGAGGTGTAGATCTATCAGATCCAAGAAAAGTTAAAGAATTCCAAGGTTATGTCATCTGGCCCTGGGGATTTCTTAGTTTAGAGGGATTTTTTTTAAGCCTGTCACACTTCCTATAGGGAGATGTTTTTACCTATTCCTCTGCATTGGGGAGATAGCAGGATTTTGAAGAGCACCTAAATATTGAGCAAACTCATGCTCTTCGATCTTTACCCCAGAAGAGTACAGTTTCACATAATACACCTGAAATTGCCTAGCAATATTTTTAGCATTTGTTATGGAATAGATACATCTCTGTTATGCTTATACAGTAGTGCCCTCTCTGTGTCCCCATCTCCTCCCCCCTTTCCAGTAGTGCCACTCTGTCCCTATCTCCTCCCCCCCCTTTCCAGTAGTGCCCCTCTGTGTCCCTATTCCTCTGCTTTTCAGTAGAGTCCCTATATTCCCCCCTTTTCAGTAGTGCCCCTGTGTCCCCATTTTTTCTTTTTACAGCAGTGCCTCTTTGCGTTCCAATGTGCCTATCCTCTCCCTGTCCAGTATTGACTCTGTGTTCTTCTCCCTCCCTGTCCAGCATTTACTATATCCTTCTCTCTTCCCATGTTAACCTTCTTTCCCATCTCTTTCAGTGCTCCCCATCCTCCTTGGGGCCACATATCTCCCTGGCCTGCTCCCTTGGTCCATCTTCTGGCAGCTTTTTCTCCCTTCTCCACCCCCCCCCCCCTCGAGTTTTGCATGTTTCTCCCTCTCCTCTGCCTGCACTTTCCCATCTGTGTGGTCATTTTTACTGCCCTGAAGTGTTCTCCCTCTGGCTGCAGTCGATCCTCTGGATGCTCGTTCTCCTTTATCCCCCCCCCCCCCCCAAGTCTTGCATCTTTCTCCCTCTCTTCTGCCCGCTCTCTCTCCTGTCTGCGTGGTCATTTTTACTGCCCTGAAGTGTTCTCCTTCCGACACCGGCGATTGACAGTCAGCCTTCTGCCAGCGTCAGGGCCTCTCCTTAGGTGTGTCCCACTTACTCTAATGCAACTTCCTGTTTTAGGCGGAGGTGGGATGCGCCTGAGGAGAGGCCACGACTCTGGCAGAAGGCTGACTGTGTCAATCACCGGTGCCAGAGGGAGAACTCTTCAGGGCAGTAAAAACGACCATGCGGATGAGAGAGAGCGGGCAGAAGAGAGGTAAAGATGCAAGACTCACGTGGGGGGGGGGGGGGGGGGGAAAGAAAGATATTGGCATAAGGTGCATAGACCCCATTTTTTCTAAAATTCTGTTTGGGGGAGTGACTGCTCCCCCTGCACCCCCCTAGCTATGCCACTGCTTGAAAGAAAATAGAGAAAATCTCATCTAGATGAAGACAGGCTCAACTGTAAGAAACACATGACAATGTACCGCCAGGCCATAACAACAGCCAAAAAACAATATTTTTCTTAACACATAGAGCAAGCTGCAAATTCAACCAAGCAGCTATTTAAAATAGTAAACAGCCTACTGCAAACCTCACAACAGAACCAGCCTTCCCAGTCACAACTAATCAGCAATGATTTTGCCACTTACTTTGCCAACAAAATTAAAGGTCTCCATCAGGACCTACAGACAATCCCATCAAAGCTCCTACCAGCTAATGAAGAGAACACTCCCTCTTCCCCACTATGCACAGCTATCTGGGACTCATTCAACTAGATCACAGAGGAAGCTCTTGAAAATATCCTGAAAGGTCTACAGCCTACAACCTGCTCTCTTGATCTTTGCCCAGCAAAGACCGCACGACGAGTGAGCACAGGCCTCATTGAAGGGACCACTAAAATTAAGTCCTCTCTTATGGAAGGGCAGCTGCCACAACACTAAAAAGAGTTGTGGTGCGTCCCCTACTGAAAAAGAGCTCACCGGACCAGGACACGCTTGAAAACTACAGACTAGTCTCTAACATTCATTTCCTGGCAACTTATAGAAAGGACAGTCTGTAGTCAACTCAACGACTGACTAATTTAAAGTAATAGGCTAGACCTCTGTCAATCTGACTTCAGACACAGGCAGCTCCTTGTGACTCTGGGCAAGTCACTTAACCCTCCATTGCCCCAGGTACAAATAAGTACCTGTATACAATATGTAAGCCGCATTGAGCCTGCCATGAGTGGGAAAGCGCGGGGTACAAATGTAACAAAACAAATATGGAACAGAGACATTTCTTGTGTCCCTTCTTGATGATCCGCACAGAAACCTTGACAGGGGATCTGCCTTGATACTAATGTTGCTCAATTTCTTGGAAGCCTTCGACACCGTAGATCATAGTATCATGCTTACAAAACTGTCAGAAATAGGTATCTGTGACACAGTATTTACTTGGTTCAAATCCTATCTGTCAGATAGACAACAATCAGTTCTGTTCAGCAACAACAAATCATTACCTCGGGCATTGGACTGTGGGGTGTCACAGGGATCCATACTGTCTCCCATTTTATTTAATATCTACCTCAAGCCTCTGGCAGAGCTGCTTCGGTCAATGGACACAAAGTTCTACATCTATGCTGATGATGTGCAACTACGCATACCCTTTGAACCAGATCTACTCACAGCTCTGAGTAAAGTGACTGCCTGCCTAACTGTAACTGCCGAACTGCAACTCAGATATGGGCAAACAGCAACAAACTTTGCTTGAACCCAAATAAAACAGAGATTCTTTGTGTACCAAACACAAATGGACAAATGCCCAATTGGGCTACTCTTATGTTATTATGTTCTTATCAATGCTGATTAGCTTGTTAAGTCAATTAAGTTATGTGCATTGTTATAGAATATGCTTGGATTTTGACACGGATCTCTAGGTGGGCTATATAGAATCCGACAGATAGTGCTGACTCCCACACGCAGCCTTAGGTGCCATACACTTGCTGAAACCTGGTGTAAATCCTGGCACCCAAGCTAGGTGTGCTGAGGCCGTATTCTATAACTATAGTAACATAACATAGTAGATGACGGCAGAAAAAGACCTGCACGGTCCATCCAGTCTGCCCAAGAAGATAAATTCATATTTGCTACTTTTTTTATTTGTACTGTCCTCTTCAGTGCACAGACCGTATAAGTCTGGCCAGCCCTATCCCCGCCTCCCAACCACCAACCCCGCCTCCCAACCACCAGCTCTGGCACAGACCGTATAAGTCTGCCCAGCACTATCCCCGCCTCCCAACCACCGGCTCTGGCACAGACCGTATAAGTCTGCCCAGCACTATCCCCGCCGCCCAACCACCAGCCCCGGCACAGACCATATAAGTCTGCCCAGCACTAGTCCCCCCTCCCAATCACCAGCCCCGGCACAGACCGTATATGTCTGCCCACACTAGCTCCGCCTCCCAACCACCAGCTCTGCCACCCATTCTAGGCTAAGCTCCTGAGGATCCCTTTCTTCTGCACAGGATTCCTTTATGTTTATCCCACACATGTTTGAATTCCGTTACCATTTTCATCTCCACCACCTCCCGCGGGAGGGCATTCCAAGCATCCACCACCCTCTCCGTGAAAAAATACTTCCTGACATTCTTCTTGAGTCTGCCCCCCTTCAATCTCATTTCATGCCCTCTCGTTCTACCGCCTTCCCATCTCCGGAAAAGGTTCGTTTGCGGATTAATACCTTTCAAATATTTGAACGTCTGTATCATATCACCCCTGTTCCTCCTTTCCTCTAGGGTATACATGTTCAGGTCCGCAAGTCTCTCCTCGTACGTCTTGTAACGCAAATCCCATACCATCCTCGTAGCTTTTTCTTTGCACCGCTTCAATTCTTTTTACATCCTTAGCAAGATACGGCCTCCAAAACTGAACACAATACTCCAGGTGGGGCCTCACCAACGACTTGTACAGGGGCATCAACACCTCTTTTCTTCTGCTGGTCACACCTCTCTCTATACAGCCTAGTAACCTTCTAGCTACGGCCACCGCCTTGTCACAGTGTTTCATCGCCTTCAGATCGATGAAACAACTTTTCAGAACACCCCTGACACGCACCCTGTTGTAGTTATGTGCTAGTAGAGTTAGGCGCCATGCCTTATAGAATAGCATGCAGCCAGATGCGCTAGTAAATTTTAATGACTACCAAGTAACTTAGGGGCACTTTTACTAAGCTGTGGTAAAAAGGACCCTGTGCTAGCGGTGGAGACCATTCTTGATGCACACTGATGCCCTTTTTACTGCAGCGGGTAAAAAGACTGAAAAAAGACATGGCCCTGTGGTACGATTGCGCTTACTGCATAGCCGGGTGAGAGGAAGAACTTACCGTCACCTACTGAGGTGGCAGTAAGGGCTCCTGTTCTAACCTGGCGGTAATCGGGTTGCGAGCAGCACTGCCCAATTACTGCTGGGTAACCCCCTGTGGAAATATGTTGTGAATATTTCCACAGGGGGTTTCCGCGGGCTGGGAGTGGAACTACTGCCGGTGCCCCTGCTGGTTCAGCGGTAGCTCCAGATTGGCATGCGGTAAACCCGAGGTGGGCTTACTTCTGCTTAGTAAAAGATTCCCTTAAATAATTGGTTGTTAGCACCCAGTTACTGACAGTTAAGGGCTTGTTGCTCAATTAATTTGCACTTGCATCTTGGGCCTGTGCACACATTTGGGTGTGCAAATCTAGGTGCCATACATAGAATCTAGGGAAATGTCTGCAAAATACAAATGACACCCGCGAATACGCACACATTAGAATGATCAAAGAACATTGATATGATGCTCATGAAGTCAGTATGATACAATGAAACATCTTAATAGGCAGCTGAGGAGGTAAGCACTGTTGAGACGTAGATGGACATGCTGAGTAAGACAAAGTTATTGGGATTAATAGATGGGTGGCTAAATTGAAGACAAATTACATGTACAGTTGAATAAGGTATGAGGAACTGGTCTTGCAGCAAGCTAGTTGAGGTGCGGAATGAGGTGATACTAATTTGCCACAACAATTAAAGTCTTGGGAGAAGAGTCAGGCTTTCATCAGCTTCCTGAAGTAGAGATATTCTTGAGTTTGGTGTAGGCCCTCTGAGAGAGAGAGAGAGAGAGAGAGAGAGAGAGAGAGAGAGAGAGAGCGTATGGGGACTATCCCTCAGAAGGCTCTCTGGTGGGTATCACATCATGTAATTTCTTTTGACAAGGGAACAAATAGTGAAGCTCCTTGAAAAGACTTTAGAGGCCTCTGAGGCGTGTGGAAGACTAACTTATTCTGTAGGTATTCTGGCTTATTTTTTCTGCGGATCTTGAAAATCAAAGCTAAAGTTTTAAATTTGGCCCAGTAAGGTTCTTGTAGCTAGTACAGTTGTTTGAAGGAAGGGCTTGATGTGGTCACGCTGCTTGTAGCCCTCTATTAGTCTTGCTACAGTGCTCAAATTTCCTCATAGCCCTCCAAAATACGAATCATGCACATAATTTTGTATGGTACCATCACAACGTCTTTGGAAGAAGAATGGAATTTTTCTAAGAATATCCACCAGATGTCACTTGTCACTGTAAAAATCTCTGTTATTGAGAGGTAAACTACAAGCTTTACTCCTCACTCAGTAGCTGTTTAGGCTACGACTTTCTGCTTTCATATCGGTGGGGAGTGCTGCGACAGGACCTGCTGCTGTTGGGAAGGAATCTGCTCTTTGAATGATTACTTGCTGGAAAATTGACATAAAACTTGAGGAAAAAGGAGATTTTGTTTACAATGATTAATTTTTTATCTATTTAAAATCTTTTGCTTATATAGAGACACATTTTAGATAGACATGGAAGTGACTACATGTAAATTTTGGTCATCATCTTAGAAAGATACATGTGCACGTGTAGGTCCCATCTACCTACATATCTCTACCCTTGGAAAAACATATGTAGGTTAGGTGCTACATGTGTAGGTTATGGTGTTGGGTATACCTGGGGCAGTGGTCTTTACTACTTTTTAAATCAGAGCTACTTGGGATTCAAATGAATGGAAGGAAAGCTGATGGATATCTTCCCAAGCAAGGTCACCACACTGCTTATCAGTGAAGAGGGCTAAAGTACACGGCACAAAGCATCAAACGAAACAGCACAAAGGACTTTCAAGATTGGAGCAAATAAATGTGCTTTATTCAAGGATCCGACATGGGCTGTGTTTTGGCATCACTGCGCCTGCGTCAGGCCCAGGGGTCAATCTCAAGGCAGCACATAAATAGTGTACTGAGTCTGAACAATAAAAATAAATTTTAAATCTGCTCGATGGAGTCTTCCCAACAAGATCTGGAGCAGAGAACTACACCAAACTGGCACCCTTTGTGCTGTTTCTTTTACTGCAGAGTATGATACCCTAACTTTTCATTAGGGATAACAACAAGAAGGTGGGTGTTTCCAAATGCATTCTCTTCTTCAATTGAGAAATACTTTGTCCTTCAAGCATGCAGCTCTTCCTCCCCTCTTTCTGACATAAGCTTGGATAGAGAAACAGAGAGTAGTGGGAAAAAAAATCGCATGAAAATGGGGGCTGACCCAGTGATTTCCAGGGGCCATTATTTTTTGTTACATTTGTACCCTGTGCTTTCCCACTCATGGTAGGCTCAATGTGGCTTACATGGGGCAATGGAGGGTTAAGTGACTTGTCCAGAGTCAGAAGGAGCTGCCTGTGCCTGAAGTGGGAATTGAACTCAGTTCCTCAGGACCAAAGTCCACCACCCTAACAACTAGGCCACTCCTCCAGGTCTGGCATGTGGGAGGATCAGGTTTACAAAGTTAAGCATGTGAAAAATATAGAAAAAAAGCATTGGATGAGAGGAAGTGATGTCATCGAAGGGTGATGGATGCTTAGGCTGTTAGCTCCACAAGGTCTTCTGCAAAATTGTGCTTTTCTTACTCTTCCGATATGACATTGGAGAGATCTTACCTGGGTTCGGGTCTGATGGTCATGAGACACTTGGAAAAAATCTGGAAAATTTCAGTTTCACCACTACGGGGGAAGAAATGGCCCGGCAATCATAAGCGCACAAACAGGTGGTGGTCCTGTCCAAGATGACTCTGAGGAGAATGAGTCAATGTTCAGCATGGAAGGAAATGGCAAAATCACAACAGGATATCTGCAGTGCTCATTTAAGTGCTTAAAAGCGATATGCTAGCAGGTGATGTTAAAGTGGTGGTGGCTGAGCTCCGCAGTGATGTGAAGGATATCGGGGGCCAGTTGGACCATGTGGAGGAGCAAATGGAGAATGCAGATAGCACATTGCATGCTTTGCAGGAGGCAAAAATGACAATGTAGCAACAGCATGAGGAGACGATGGAGGTGACTGAAGATCTAGAAAATCAGTAACCTGTAGTTTAAAGGTGTCCCAGAGGAAGATGCGACTCAGGATTGTAAACAATTGGCTATTCAACTTTGTGAACTTTTATTGTAAGATAGTAATGCTGTGACTAGTAGTGTGGAAGAAGGTCTGATTAAACTGGAGTAGCCTCATCGGAGTGCTGGGCCATGAAGGGAGTCTCTTCCTAGGGACATAATTGCTTGATTTCATGATTTTATGGTTAAGGAAGAAGTGTTGTGCAAGGTGCATCTTCAGAAAGAACTGCTTTGGTATAATGCACGTATTAAAATATTTCAGGATCTGGCTGGCACTACTTTGCAGAAGTGTAAAGCCCTGCGGGATGTTACTAAATATTTACAAGACATGGACCTCTGCTATTGGTGGTTGTTCCTTTTCGGGCTCCTGATTATGGTTGGCGGCAAAACCTGTAGGGTGAAAACGGTGGCGGAGGCCTGGAAGGTTTTACCTGAGATAGGCTGTACTGATTTGCCTTCCACTGCTCTATCATCTGGGCCCTTCCAGGCGGCACCTGCATCGGGTATGTGGCACAAGGTCTCTGGAGCCTGTGCCGAGGTGACTGATTCAAGGGCAACCTCAGCAACTTGGCTTCCCTTGTGAATTTAGAGGTTTTGTTAACCCATACATGGAATCGGTCTCTTTTTCTGCTGCAAGACCTAAAGTTTTTTTTCTTCTGTATTGTGACCAGACTGTGGTTTCATACCTTTTAATATTTGGACCTGGTTGAAGGGTTTTCCTGAAAGTGATACGAAACAGAATGGGCAGATGGGGGGGGGGGGGGGGGGGGTAGGGTATATATGTTAAACTTACTGCTCTGTTGATTTAATTATGTTTTGTTGAGGGGAAGGGGGGTAAGCAATTTTTGAGGTCATAGTCCCTCTGGTGAGCACTTTCTCCTTGGTTTAGGCTTGCAGGGCGAGGAAGAAGCCAGCATAATGGGCAGGAGGGGAAGGGCAGATGGGTCGGGGGGATTGGGGAGTACAGTTTTAGTGCAGGGGGAGGGGTATATTAGGATTGGTTTTTGGAATGTAATGGTTTGCATGAAGAAGTAAAGTGTAGCATTGTGTTTAGAGAACTTCGCAGGTTAAAGTGGGAACTTATTTTACTGCAGGAGATTCATTTAAGCCCTCAAGATGTTTGTCTATTAAGAAACAAACATTTTGTCACCATGTGCACTCATTCTGATGGCTTGGGGGTAAGGTGGAAACATTAGCTTTCTTAGCCGATAAGCGTTGCCCTTTCCTTTTGCAGGATACTTTTAAAGATGATCTAGACCATTATTTGGCAGCTCAGGGTCTCTTAAAGAGTAGGGAGGTGACCTTAGTGAATATATATGGTCCAAATATAGTGGGCAGGGCAGTTTTTTCTGGGGGCTTCTTTCTCCTTTGACTGATTTTAGTAGGGGGCTGATTTTGATGGGTGGGGATTTTAATTTTGTACCAGATGATACTCTTGATCATTCTAATAGTGGGAGAGGGTATGGGACATTCCATAAGAAAGCTTTGCTGGGGTTAATGAGAGGGTTACATTTGGTCAATGTTTGGCGGTTGCACAACCCTATCGAAAAGACATTACACGATGTGATACCCGCAAGCGAGCCTTCTCCAGAGTAGCCCCCACACTCTGGAATGCACTGCCTGAAAGGCTGCACTTAACACAAGACTATCTCTACTTCAGGAAGCAGGTGAAAGCTGGCTCTTCAACCAGGCCTTTAATGGAAGAAGTAACTAACTCGTAGTCTCACTTGCACATACAAGGAGTGACTCAGGCTGCATATACTGCAGCAGGACATGTTTATCCACTCCTACCCTAGCTGAGATAATATTTAACAATTTCTCTGTCCTCGTGTGCAACTTTCTTTAAATCAATCACCTTACTTTCTAACTCTTCCTACTTTCTTACCTATCTATATGTTACATCTTTGCTTTACCCTTCGCTATCAATTATAATGTTCTATTATGTATCGTGTTGACATTGTAAATAGAATACCATGCCACACTTTGCATTGTTTTTGAATATTTTTACTGCTGTAATTGTCTATTGCTCATGTTTCATCTATTGTACACCGCCTTGAGTGAATTCCTTCAAAAAGGCAGTGAATAAATCCTAATAAATAAATAAATAAATAATAAAATAAATAAATAAATAAAATTATTCTGTTTCAGTTGGTGGTTCGAACATCTTGTGTGTTGGTTGGGGTTCAGGTTGAACTATGTGGGTTCGTCGAAGAAGAATTTTCTGAAGAAGTGGGCTTTCAGTGGACATCTATTGTCTCAATGATCCTCTGGTGTTTTCAAACTCACTCCTCTTGCTAGATGTATCAGGCACAACCACTAAGTAGAGACAAGAGTGTTTCTACTCTCTTTTGGTTGTTGCATCTGATAGTCCATTTAAGTAGAAGGGTAGCCTAATGGTTATAGCAGTAGGATGAGAAACACTGAAAGCCAGGTTCAAATTATACTTAGAAACATAGGGACAGTGAAAATGTGGGCAGATAAAGACCATATGGCCTATCCAGTTTGCCCATCCATGCCATCTACTCTCCCTATCAGAGATCCTATGTACTTGTCCCAATCTCTCTTGAATTCAGATACTGTTTTCATTTCTACCACTTCCACAGGGAGACCGTTCTACAAATTCACCACCCTTTCTGTGAAGAAGTATTTCCTCGGGTTACTTCTGATAATGATGGGTACTTATAGCCCTCCAATCTCCCTAAATTTAGGTTCAGAGTGGGTTAACAAAATGGAAATGTAATACAAAATCACATATATCAGAAATATGAAACCTTTATCCTATGCCTCCTCATTCCAGAGATTCCTTTCAATTGAGATTTGCCTCCTGTGCATTTATGCCACACATGTGTTTAAATGCCTCTATCATGTCTCCCCTCACCTGCCTTTCTTTCAATGGATACATATTGAGATTTCTAAGTCTGTCCTCATACATTTTATGACAAAGACCACTAACCATTTAGTAGCCGCTATCTGGACCTGACTCTATCCTGTTATATCTTTTTGAAGGTACGGTCTCCAGAATTGATCCTTGTGATTTTAGGTATGTCACTTAGGGGTTAATTCTATAATTTGATACCTCAATTTAGGCGCCACAATGGCATGCATTCTATCATGGCATCTGGGCATGCTTAAGTCATTATAGAACACTAGTGCAAAACTGTATTGAGTACCTAAATTTAGGCACAAACTACTTACTCCAGGTCAATGGCTAGTGTGAATTGTGTTTAGCCTTCTTCCCAATCCCTGGGAAGAATAATCAGTGTAAGGCTTGCACAGGCTAAACCTTCGGGGGGGGGGGGGGGGGGGGGGTACTTCTCCCTGGATTCATTCTTTAAATCTTATCTGTCTATTATCACAGGAAGAGATATACTCTGAATCAATTTATAAAATAAATTTCTTTTTTAAAGACCTTTTTATTTTAGGACACCAATCAGACAAAGCAATTACATTGCAATTTCATAAACATATATTCTGCAACAAGCAATTGGGTTTCTTCTTCCTATCTGGGGAGCTAAAGCCAAATTTACAGCAAGCTGCTGATCAGCTTTACTAAAGTTCCAACCTCCTCTTTCTTTAGCCTTATTTTTATAGTCTCCTTTTTTTCACTTCTAGCAGTATATGTGCTCCACATCTGCTGACCCCCTCCCACCTTTCCTAGTTTCTGCTGAATCTGCAGTTAATTACTTACTTCTACACCCTACCCCCCCCTTTTCTTGTTTGTTTACTTTCTCAGTTCCTTTACTTTAGAAACACTAGTTTCACATTCCATTCTTATCTCTGAGCTGCATGTTATACCCTAGAGTCCATAGTCCATCTTCACCCTTCTGGTATTCTGCTTATACCTTCACTTGTTATCAACTTTCCCTGGCAGGCTTCTATTGTTATCATACAACCTCCCAATGAACCAAAGCTGGCCAACCTCTGCTTCACTCAGGGATTAAAGAATACACAGATTTTATTTTTTCATAATAAGAAGTTATCATATGCACAGAAATTTCTACAGTTGGTGCAACGAAGTGAGCCATGCAAGGAGTGTAACTGACAATAGCCTATAAGTTGTGCATGTCACTTGACGCACCCATGGCCCATCTATGGCCCACACATGTATGCCCCCTTGCAGTTATGCACTATGAACCAGATTCTATAAATGGCGCCACAAATTTGGTGACAATAAATTTCGGCACTTGATGCTATTATATAAAGGGCATTCCAGGATGAGCACTCTCTAGAATAGCATTAAGCACTAAATTTGGCCCTCAACCTTGGACGTGAGGAATATACGTAAGCTGAAATCTGGCTGCGGATCTCCGTTGTTCTGTAATACTGTGGGCATCTTTTGTGAACAAACTTGACCTGCCCATTCCCCTCCCATAGCCCCTCTTTTGAGTTGCATGTGATCCAATTTAGATTCCCATCATTACAGAATAGTGCATAGCCAGATTGATGCCCAAATCATACTTAGTGCCAATTAAATGCTTATTAGCCCCAATAATTAAATCATTGGAGCCCATTAACTGTACACCACCTTGAGTGAATTCCTTCAAAAAGGTGGTCAATAAATCCTAATAAATAAATAAATAAATTATTTTGGGCACCGATCTGGGATGTGTGCCCAAATTTGGGTAACCTTTATAGAATCTGGGGGTATGGCACTAGGTGCTAGGTCCTTAGGCACTACCTTATAGAATAACACTTCACGTACATGTGCCTGTAACTGCCAATCATTAGTGACTCTGACTCATATAAGTGACACATAAGTGTAGGTGCCACTTTATAGAATTGTTCTTCATGCCCTCCATTACATCAGCTACACTTATAAGGCAATTCTATAATTGAATATGTGCAATTATGCGTTCCTTGCATGCATAAGTGCATAGAAAAGAGTCATGCACACTGTATTATTTTATAAAGGTGCACTTAAGTGCAATAATGGGTAACAGCAAGGCAGAGAATGGGAGGGACATGACAGGGCTGCAACTTACGCAAGCAATTTACCAAATAGTGGAAGTTATATATGTTGCATGATGCATTTAGGCATGCTGTTGACCTGGGGTAACTGAGTGTACTTGCGTTTAGGTGTGCCAATGCGGTTTACTCCAGTACTCTATCATGGAATCCAGGTACCCAGATGCTATACAGAACAGCTGCTCCCTAGAATTTCCCCCTTAGATTATAAGCCTTCCAGGGACAGGACAATATCTACTGTACCTGAATGTAGCTTGATTTTAATTATTAACTAAAAAAGTCAACCCCTCTTGTCCCGTCTCCCCCCCAAGATTAATACAGACTTCTAGGTGACACCTTTACATTGGACTAACAATATATTTCTGACTAGATTTTTATTTTGTTTATTGTGAATTTGATAAGTAGTATCAAAGTGGTGTACACCCCGACATTTAAAACAGTAAGCACTGATTAGATTTGAAAATACCTTATGTAAACTCTTTGGTTGTACTACAGAAAGGCAAAATATTTATTTATGTTATTTATTTGTTACTTTTGTATCCCACATTTTCCCACCTTTTTGCAGGCTCAATGTGGCTTACATAGTACCTTTAATGGTGTTATCCGAATCCACAAGGTGTGAACAATACAGGTGATATTATAATAGAGTGAGGTACATGTAAGGTAGGTACAGTATTTGGGGGGGGGGAGGGAAATAGAGAGGGGGAGGAGAGTCCGGTAGTGTCCATTACAGTCTTTGGTTACAATTGTGTCACAGGTATCCATGTATTTTATTTTGGGTCGGTGGGGTATGCTCTTCTGAACAGGTCTGTCTTTAGTGCTTTCCTGAAGTTAAGATGGTCGAACATAGTTTTTACTGCTTTTGGTAGTGCGTTCCATAGTTGTGCACTTAAGTAGGAAATGCATGAAAGCTATACTCCCATCATTAGGTTAAAGCAAAGTGTCAGTTTCATATAAAGGATACTGTGCCTGAATAAACAAATTATCACAGGTTGCATTATATATAAGTAGAAGGTAAGGAACAGGGAAAGGCATAAAGAGGGGATGGTGTTTCAGTAGAACACTGAGAAGACAACAGGATTAAGTCTGGCAATGAGTGGGGAATCCCTTTATCCTATTAATTTCTGTTTTGAAGTGTCCCATTATTTTAATTGAGAATGTCTTACATGCTTAGATGTTTTAAGTTTCCCTCTAGCTATCTCATCATAAGGTCACGTTGTTAAATAGTCATTGTTGTACTGGGTCAGCATGCAACCTGCTCTTCACAGTCAGATTGGCTTGATGCCATGGACACACTTGTGAAAGGATTCCCATTGTTAAGTACTGGACTGAAGCAGAGTACAGATCACTGGTTTGTGCTCTTGTTATTTAATTCTACATTTGCAATAAGAGTCAAGGTTTTCTTTCTTTCTTTTTTTTAATAAAATTTGAAAATAAAAGGGTATTGTAGTAATGTTTCAACAGCTAGACATGAGCTGGTCTTCCTTTAGGTCCAAGTGGACGGGTGCTCACATCATTGCAATCATCCTCACAATGGTTCCCTTGTTGAACACGTCAACAGAAAAATTAATATTGAGTGGGTTTTCAGAATCTATTTATACTTGTAGTAAAGCTGCAAAGTCTTATTTTTCATTAAAGATTGTGTCATGACCTGCTTGATAGAATAAAAAATTATAAGTCCCCAAAACTATAGTTATTGTAGGAGTATTTAACACATATACTCCTGGATTGTATGTAGTGCGACTTTAAGTTGCATGCACAAATCAGGTTGTATTCTGGATTTGCTATGAGTAACATAATTAGTTTAACAAGTCAATCAATGCTGATAATTGCACTTAACAAGCAATTACTGACACTAATTGCATTAATTAGAATTTAATGTGCATAACTGTCTAAGTGTATTCTATAAAGTGATGCATGTAAATTCTAAGATGTGAATCTGAAAAGGGGGCATGGCCATGAGAGGGGAATGGGTGGGTCGTGGGTGTTCCTTGAATTTATGTGCAGTGCTATAGAATATGACCGTTCCCTGCATAAGTTAGCAGTCCGCAGGTTTTCATTGGCGTAAATGGCCACGCTAAATATAGTTGTAGAAAATGGATGCTGGGCATATTCTATAATTATGTCTAGATTTATGCGTATTCTGTAAACTGTGCCTAACTTTAGGCGTGGTTTATAGAATACACCTGTGTATTTTTTTCAGCACTGATTTTATAGGTGAGATATATAGAATCTAGCCCATAGGGCATAACTGTATGAATCTCATCCTAGTTTACCTAGGATTTATTTTGTGCCTGAAGTTCACAAGGACTTGTTTAATTCACCTGGGCATCCAAACCATTTCTTTTAGGAATATTGTGTTAGAACCATTAAGTAAATTCTTAGATTATTTTCTTCAGCCTTGAGTCAACTTAGTAAAATCCTTACATTCAGGATACCACTCATTTTCTGAGAGAATTTAGGAGATACAGTTAAGTCCAGGTGTAATATTTGTTTCTTTGGATGTAGTTTCTCTGTATACGTCGATTCCTCAAGATGTTAAGATCAATTTGAAGCAAGGGTTCCTTCTCAGAGATTCTTATGAAGCTGGCTAAATTAGTTATTGAGAACAATTATTTTTCTTTTCAGGTATGAACAGCATCGGGGATGGCCATGGGAGCGACCCTTGGACAAATCTCAGTGAAATAAAACATAAAGCGCCACTAAAAAGTGACCAGCGATAGTATTAGCATGTGGCTTCATAGCAGGCTGAGGCCACTTTTAGTGTGGTGGTAAAATGGCTGCATTTCTATTTTGTCCATTAATAGCCATGCATTAATTTCCCAATTAGCATGTGACGCTTTACCGCCACCTATCTACTTAAGCACTACGGGCTCCTGTGCTAACCCTGTGGTAATTGGTTAGCATATGGCAATGCCCATGCACTAACCAATTAGCACAGGACACACTACTCCCTGCCCATAAGAACGCCCTGGCGCCAAAAAGTAGTTTTGGCACGTGATTGGCGTTTGCTGATCGCTAAGCTACCAAGGGACTCCTCAGCAGGCATAAGGGCTATTGTAGTGGTGTCCAGTAGGGTACAATAGGTTCTGGTGGGTTTTGGAGGGCTCATCATACAACCTATGGAGGTAATGATGAGATGTGTACCTCGGGCCTTTTATGTGAACTCCACTGCAGTTCCCCCTAGGGTGCCCCACTGCTCTGCTGGGTTTTCTGTGTGGCCAGTCTACTAAGATTGCTGGCCCCAATGCATCCCAATGGCTTGTTTTTGTGTGTTTTTCTTTTGGATTTATTTTTTTCGAGAATGGTTGAAAAAGATAGACACACTGAAGAAATGTGTATGTACATTGTACACCACTGTACAATCAGGAGCTGAATACAATGTAAAAAACTATGTGGAAATTAGAAAGGAAATGGTCAAAGAATAAGTCAGATTCAAACAAAATACTGTGGAAAAAAAGCATTTAAGAAACTATAAACACAAAGCTAAGATGGAGAAACTATAGCAAAATGTAGGAGTAGAAAACACTGACGTTAAAAGGTTGTTTTGACTCATGAAACTATTATTTAACACCCAAAGCATAGCTTTAGCCTCAGACATTTCACCTCCAGCAGACGAATTGGTTCATTACTTTGAGCATAAGATGCTAAAAATTAGGAAAGATCTTATGTCACGGAACGCCTAGCCACCCGCCTGGGGTTGCCCCATGGCCACCTACACCTGCTGCTTATGCTCTACACTAGCACTCTCCTTCTACTGACTGGGTGCGACTCTACCTCTCTCAAATTATCCCTTGTGATTTCTAGGTTACTGAAGGCCACACTCCCAGTGGTCCCACAACTCTCAGAAAATATTCACAGACCCAACACACAAACCACCAGGATTCTTTATCAGTCCAGACAGGCAAAGTCAATAAACAATTATTTATTGCCTTAAAAAATTGAATAATGAACAAAATATGTACAATCAGCAAACAATAACAGGTAACTGAAATATGAATCAATTATAACACAAACTAAACTTTGTATACAGTCTAAACAGTACCTGGGAAGATCAGGACATATAATTCACCGAGTTTCAGTCAAAGAGATATGCTCTCTTTTTTCCCAGGCTAAGATTGAGGCGACAGCCAGCAACTGCTGGGTAATTCCAAATTCCAGGCCAATCAGAACCTAGAACACGCATCTACACCAGCGCAGGCCTCTTTTCAGCACGCCTTAGTAAAAGGGTCCCACTGTTATTACACACCTTATTAACCCAAAAATGTCAATTGAGGATTTTTTTTTAGATGAGTTGGAGTTTTAGGGGGGTCTGTTACTAAGGCTTGCTCACATTTTTTGCATGCGCTATAATTTGGGCACGCTAAACGTTAGAGATGCCAATGCATTCCTATGGGTGTCTCTAACATTTAGTGCCCGCAATGATCAGACTAAAGTAAATAGAATTTAGGACTCTTTCAAACCTTCATCACTTCTACTGTTAAACCATTGTTAAAATATGCCAATGCAAATTATTAGATGGATGTCCCAATTATATTAGAAATTATCACCAGTCTAGTTTATTAATTACCTATCCATCACCTGATCTACATGCTCTCCAATGGTAATATAATACTTATGCCCATAAGTATTCTTTTGCCAAAAAGAAATGAGGTTACAAATTACAGACCGGTTGCTTCAATTCCACTATTAACAAAACAATGAAGGGATTAGTGGCAAAACAATTAATGGATTACCTATATCTTCATTCTATTTACATGAATCACAATCCAGATTTAGAGCACAATTTAGTACTGAAACAGTGTTAACTACTCTGACAACAAGATTTAGGAACATAATCAGCAAAGAACAGAAATTTTGCTATTGCAATTTGACATGTCCAGTACTTTTGATATGGTGGATCGTACTATATTACTAAGACTACTGGATTATATTGGAATTTGTGGGGAGGTATACGAACAGTTTGAGGGATTCATAAGAAATAGATCTTACCAGGGATCAATGAATGCTTTTATATCAACTTCCATGGATTTCAAAGTGCAGTGTGCCGCAGGGATCCCCTATCTCCCCAATACTGTTCAATGTGATATTAGCTCTATTTGGAAAGAAATGAAATAATATGGGCTTTAACCTTTTCATCTACGCAGATGACATAACCATATATGTCCCTTTCATTAATGACATTTCAGCCTTATTCTATAAATGTTATGCTCCTAAATTTATTCTCCTAAACTTTATGCTCCTAAATTATGGGGTCCTTTACTAAGGTGCACTGAAAAATGGTCTGCAGTAGTGTAGACATGTGTTTTGGGCACACGCAGAATCATTTTTCAGCGCACTACTATGTCACGTTACCTGCAAAAATGCCTTTTTTAAAATTTTTTGCCAAAAATGAAAATTGCCGCGCGTCCATTTTGGGTCTGAGACCTTACCACCAGCCATTGACCTAGTGGTAAAGTCTCACGTGGTAATTGGGGCGATAATGACCTACGTGTGTCAAATGCCGCAAGAGTCACACTCCATTTTGGCATGCATTGGGTGCGCGTAGACGCTTACACGGCTTAGTAAAAGGGCCCCCTATGAGCATAATCTATTTTGGAGCATAGAGTATGCTCGTAATTTATGAGCATAAATTTAGAAGCATAAATTATGCTTATAAACTTAGCTGCATACATTTTAGGAGCGTAAATTTAGGAGCATAGCTTTATAGAATAAGGCCCATTATGGTTAGGTCTAGATCTAATGGAACCAGTGGGCTATGACCTTTAAACTCAAATTAAATACGGAAAAATCTAAATTCCTGCTACTATCAAGCTCACACTCAATCACTTCTTATCCCAATTTCACAACTGACCAAACTGTCCATGCTATAGATAAATATTAAAATTTCTAGGAGTTGTTTTTGACCAACATCTTTCCTTTGAAGACCAAGCCCCAAAATCACTAAATACCAATACAGGAAGTGCAAACAATCCCAGCTCAGCAGTGCACAGTAGTTCAAGAAGACTAAGGGCTCCTTATATCAAGTGGTGGTAAAAGAGGCCCTGGAATGATGTCACCAATGCTAACAGGAGTGCTTACACAGATGGCTGTATTGCAACCACAGTGCTAACACCGTGCAAAGTGGGGAATTAGTGATTGTCATGCCCTAATATAGCTACAATTGACTGCTTCACAATGAGCCCCACAAAAATATATAAAAATATAAAAAATATATATGATTGATAAGAAGTCAATGTACCATACGATAGTGGAAAATGCAATAAAACAATCTCTCTATATAAAATGCACCTCCAACGTTCTAATGAAGCCTCACTTTCCCAACGTTCTAAAAGTGAGGCGGCAGAGACCGATTTTAGTCCAGAAGTGTCTGCCCCGCCCACGCGTCAAACGTGATGACGTCGAGGGCAGAGCTATGACACTCACGGACCGTGTCGCACTGCTGATTGGCTGTGCCTCAGGTGAAGCCTCGGATGACGTCGCAAGCACGGACGCAAAACAGAAAACCTCCCAGGCAGGGGGAGGAGTAGGAAAACACGCGGAGCGTGTTTCCCTACTCACCCTGCCTAGGAATCAGCTATCAGTGCCCCCCCCCCTTGGCCAGAAAAAAAAAAGCAGTCACTGGGTCGCTCCAGGCCGGCCAGAAAAAGTCTATCACACTCCTCCACAGTGTACCAGCACGGGGACCAACCGCAAAGAAAGCCACCTCTACATCACCGCCCTTTCTCTGGAAGCTCTGTCTTGATGCGTTGATTCTCCAAGCCGGCATTCACGCGATCCAGGAAGGAAATCAGCTGACAGAGATTCCTGCACATGCCAGCACTACCAGCTCGAGCCACCTCATCCGCACCCAGTTCAGCTCCCCCTCCCAAACACTCACACGGACTTCTAAACCACCTTGCTTTAATCGGCGCCACAGAGGAGCAGGAGGAGGACAGGAAGAAAAAGCAGCAGCGGCGTTTGGATAAAAAAAAACACACACAAGTCCCACACTCCCACGGCTCCACTCCCACATCTGATTCAAAATTCGCTGTCCAGAGACGGAGGAAGTTTCGATGGCCCCAGCACTACAGCAACCGAACCAGACCCGATGTACAGCAACAGAGCACGCCCATCTGCCGAGTCGATTCAAAGAATTCAGTACAGAAGCAACAAAAGAGAAACAGCTCTCCCAAGCCTGACAAAAATAACGATACTGTCTCCAAAATACATCCAAGACCACCTCAAGGTCCCAGACAGTGCCAGACACAAACAAGCAGCACCAACATGACTGCATGACAGAAGAGGGAGGAGGAGTGGGGAGGGGTACTGACACCAAAGAGAGGGAGGGGGGGGGGGGGAGGTATCTCTAGAAGCAGCAAAAGAGAAACAGCTCTCCCAAGCCTGCAACAAACAAGGACACTGTCTCCAAAATACATCCAAGACCAGCTCAAGGTCCCAGAGAGTGCCAGACACAAACAAGCACGAACATGACTGTGTGAGAGAAAGAAGAGGGAGGAGGAGGAGGAGGGGGGAGGGATAACGAGACCAGAGGGGGGAAGGTGGTGTCCAGAGACATGAGAGGAGGGGGAGAGTCGTGGAACCAGAAGGGGGGAGGGGTCCTGCGACCACACAGAGGGAGGGGGGAGGTATCTCTGCCACACACACAGTGTCTCTCTCACTCTCATACGCTGACCACCACACACTCTGTCTCACACTGTGTCACATTCACACACACACACACACACACACACTCTCACAGACACGCTCGCACCCACACTCTCTCTCTCACACACACACATTCACACTCTCATTCACACACAATCACTCTCAAACACACTCTATCAAACATTCACACACCGAGGAAACCCTTGCTAGCGCCCGTTTCATTTGTGTCAGAAACGGGCCTTTTTTACTAGTCAAACATATAAACGGCAAGTGACTGACTCACCTGCAAATGCGCAGTAGAGACTTCCCTCTCTGTCCTGCCCTCGCGTCAAGACGTGATGATGTCAGAGGGCGGAACAGAGAGGGAAACGGAGTCAGAGTCACTGTCGGACGCTGCCGCCTGGAAATGAACATTGCGCGCTACAACCTCCACCCTCTCCCCCATCCCCGCCGCCGCTCCCGCCTTCCTCCGTATCGGGCCCCCTGCACTGACCTGACAGCACCTCTCACCTACTACTACTTATCATTTCTATAGCGCTACTACCGTGTGGAAGTGCTGCAGGCAGCAGCAGAGCGATCTGCTGCTGCCTGCAGCGCTTTCACACGGAGGTGAGAGGCGCTGTCAAATCAGTGCAGGGGGCCCGGCACGGAGGGGGGAGAGAACGATGGCGAGGAGAGTAGCTGGAAATCTCGCCCGTTTTAACGGGCTTAACGGCTAGTATTAAAAATAAAAATACAAATAAAACACTGAGGGTGCCAGAACATTGCGTGTGTGGAATGCATAACATTCCAATGACATCACAAGGTGCTGAAATCTAATCAGCAGACCACACTGGGTCAGGCCAATGGTCCATCTAGTCCAGTATCCTGTTTCCAACAGTGGCCAAGCCAGGTCACAAGTACCTGGCAGAAACCCAAATTGTGGGTTCACTGAGATTTCTTTCAGTTCCTCCACATCATTACTCTTGAAAACCATTTCCGGTACAGGCCGATCTCTTAAATCTTTTTCCGTAAAGACCGAAGCAAAGAATTCATTCAGTTTCTCTGTTATGGCCTTGTCCTCCCTGAGTTCCCCTTTTGCTCCTTCATGATCTAACGGTCTCACAGATTCCCTCACAGGCTTTCTGCTTCTGATGTACCTGAAAAAGTTGTTACTGTAAGTTTTAGCCTCTGCAGCAAGTTTCTTACAGAATTAGTTTTTTTTCTATAGAATGTTGGCTAAGTACGTGTTGGTCTTCTTTTTAATTTCAGAGCACTTTCCATTTCTTGGTCAGTCCTGTTAGGGAATAGGACTGCAGTGTTTCTTCTTTTATTTTCTGCATAGCCCATCTATTATATCTCAGTTGGGCTCATTTTCGAAAGAGAAGGTCGCCCATCTTTCGACACAAATAGGGAGATGGGCGTCCTTCTCCCAGGGTCGCCCAAATCGGCATAATCGAAAGCCGATTTTGGGTGCCCTCAAATGCTTTCCGTTGCAGGGACAACCAAAGTTCCCGGGGGCGTGTCAGAAGCGTAGTGAGGGCTGGACTGGGGCGTGCTTAACACATAGGCGTCCTCGGCCGATAATGGAAAAAAGAAGGGCGACCCTGATGAACACTTGGCCGACTTTACTTGGTCCTTTATTATTTACGACCAAGCCACATAAATGTGCCCTAAATGACCAGATGACCACCAGAGGGAATCGGGGATGACCTCCCCCTACTCCTACAGTGGTCACTAACCCCCTCCCACCCTAAAAAAAATATATATTTTTTTCTTTTCCAGCCTCTATGCCAGCCTCAAATATCATATCCAGCTCCTTGACAGCAGTATGCAGGTCCCTGGAGCAGTTTTCAGTGGGTACTGCAGTGCACTTCAGGCGGGCGGACCCAGGCCCATCCCCCCTACCTGTTAAACTTGTGGAGGTAAATGTGAGCCCTTCAAAACCCACCACAAACCCACTGTACTCACATGTAGATGCCCCCCTTCATCCCTAAGGGCTATGGTATTAGGGAGTGGGTTTTGGGGGGACTCAGCATACAAGGTAAGGGAGCTATGCACCTGGGAGCTTTTTCTGAAGTCTACTAAAGTGCCCCCTAGGGTGCCCGGTTGGTGTCCTGGCATGTGAGGGGGACCAGTGCACTATGAATGCTGGCTCCTCCCACGACCAAATGGCTTGGATTTAGTCGTTTCTGAGATGGGCGTCCTCGGTTTCCATTATCTCCGAAAACCATGGATGACCATCTCTAGGGACGACCATCTCTAGGGACGTCCTAAATGTGAAGATTTGGGCGTTCCCAACCGTATTATCGAAATGAAAGATGGCCGGCCATCTTGTTTTGATAATACGGGTTTCCCCGCCCCTTCGCGGGGACGTCCTGCGAGGACGCCCTCAGGAAAACTTGGGCACCCTGTTCGATTATGCTCCTCCACGTCACCTATATCTAGCTAAAGCAGCTAGGGCTCTTCAGCTTGGAGAAGAGATAGCTAACGAGAGATATGATAGAGGTCTATAAAATACTGAGTGGAATGGGTAGATATGAATCACTTGTTTACTCTTTCCAAAAATACTAGGACTAGGGGGCACACAATAAAGCTACTAAGTAGTAAATTTAAAACAAATTGGAGAAACTATTTCTTCACTCAACTAGTAATTAAACTATGGAATTTGTTGCCAAAGAATGTAGTAAAAGCAGTTAGATTAGCAGGGTTTAAAAAAAGTTTGGATAATTTCCTAAAATAAAAGTCTATAAGCCATTATTAGGATGAATTTGGGAAAATCCATTGCTTATTTCTAGGATAAGCAGTATAAAATCTGTTTTACCATTCTGGGATCTTGTCAGGTTCTTGTGACCTGGATTGGCCACTGTTGGAAATAGGATACTGGGCTTGATGAACCTTCTATCTGACCCAGTATGGCAACATTTATGTTCTTATGTTCTTAAGATTGAACTCAAGGGCACATACAATTTTGTTAGATACATGTTTGTCCATCTTTTGAAGGAGTTCTTTTCTATTTTTATGGTTAGTTTTTGGGTGGTTTTGGGCCTATAGGCTAAAGGGAAGTTAGGTTAAATTAGGCTTTGCTTCCAGCTGTGCAGACCTGGCCTGAACTGTATTTTTTAGGAGAATTAAGCTGTTAGCATTATAATTATTGATCCCAGCTGGTATACCAAAAAGTATTGCAACGTGGATCTGGACTGTTTAGGCGAGATCATGGGACAGAAGAATCGTGGTGCAAGGTCAGTAGGGTCACAATGATTTCGGACAATTATGCCCACCTATGCAGGTGATCACAGAGTAGGTCTGTAGAGATTCCTTTTTGATAAGCCTCTCAGAGAATGAGTTGTATATGCTTGAACTGACAAGGTCTTTACATCATAAGACCAATTCCCATGACATAATCCTCATTAAGCTGGACCAATGATGAATTGCCAAGCTCCATTACTTCTATGGTAGCCTTGTCAAAAGCCAATGACAGGCAGAGGTGGCCCTATAATGAGACCAACAGATGCCATGGCAGGTTTGAGGGAGTGGCATCACAGGCAGTCAGCCAATTAAAATGAAAAGAAATTCCCACACATGGCAAAAAGATCTATAAGTGAGCCACAAGAAAAGAGCAAGAGACAGTTGCAACACGTGCTATGCATGCAGTTGCTGACCACTCTAGCTTGCTACCCCACATGATGGTTCTCCTTCCATCAACCCCCTTGTGAAGGTAATCCTACCATCAACCCCCCACACAATAGTAATCCTGCCATCCACCTCCCCATGACGGTTCTCCTGCCATCAACCCCCTTGCGACAGTTCTCCTGCCATCAACTCTCTCCCCCACAATGGCTCTCTTTCCATTAACCCCCCCCCCCCCAGTGATGGTTCTCCTTCCATCACCCCCCCATGTAGCAGTTCTCCTTCAGTTAACACCTCCCATAACAGTTCTCCATCCACTGCTCTCTCTCCACTTCTAATCTGGTAGACTTCCGAATCCTTCTGTCTCCCTCCTTCCCTAATTTGCAGATTCCCATAGGCTGCAGCTCCCCTATCAGTCTTCCCTGTATGGGGTCCCGCCCCTGAGGAAACAGGAAACAGAGACCAGGACCTTGTGCTGACTCTGGAGCTGGCAGCCAGAGTATGAAAATTTGAGTGCATTGTCTTGTGGGATATTAGTATAAAAAGCTTCAACATCCATGGTGGCTAAAATCCAGTGATTGTCAAGTTGTACTTCATTGAGAAAATTAATCATATCAGAGGAGTCTCTAATATATGTCAGTATAGATGGTATCAGTGATCTTAAAAACTTATCAATAAAAACTGAAATAGGTTTCAAAATGGACTCATTATCTGACACTATTGGCCGACCTGGGGGCTTCTCTAAAGATGTATGTATATTCTGGGAGAATGTACAGCACAGGAATCTGTGGTGTGTGGACAGTAAGAAATTTAAATTCCCTCTTAGTAATATAGCCACTGTCTAAGCCTATCTGAAAGATGGTGTCAGTCTTATTCATAAGCTTCTCCTTGGGGTCTACTTATAAATTCTTGTAAAATGTATGATCCTCTAATTACCAGTCAGTCTCCTTAACATACTCTTCTGTATCTATAACAATGACTCTTCCACCTTTATCTGCAGGTTTGATGATAATACTAGGATGAATATTCAGTGATTGTATAGTGGCTTATTCTTGTTTATTCAAATGATAAAAAGTTCTTTTGTCACTATCTTCAAGCTGTGCTATCTCTTTCAATAATACATTCTCATGTGTGACAATCATAGGATCATTCGGATTCCCAGGAGGCTTCCGTGTACTTATTTGTTTGACAATGCAAAAATCTGATGCTTTAGCAGTTTTGCTCGAAAAATAGTCAATGACCTTCAATTTACTTGTAAATCTGAACAACTGAGCCCTCTTATTAAAGGCATTCCAATGAGTTATCAGTGTGAAGGACAGCCCTTTCTCTTCATTTTTGTTACATTTGTACCCTGCGCTTTCCCACTCATTGCAGGCTCAATGCAGCTTACATGGGGCAATGGAGGGTTAAGTGACTTGCCCAGAGTCACAAGGAGCTGCCTGTGCCTGAAGTGGGAATCGAACTCAGTTCCTCAGGACCAAAGTCCACCACCGGCCCTTGCAGATCACCAATGTGGCCGCGCAGGCTTCTGCTTCTGTGAGTCTGACGTCCTGCACGTACGTGCAGGACGTCAGACTCACAGAAACAGAAGCCTGCGCAGCCTTCTACATGGAATGTTGCTAGTGGAATAGCAACATTCCATGTAGAATCTCCAATAGTAGCAACATTCCATGTAGAATCTCCAATAGTAGCAACAGAATCTCAATAGGTAGCAACATTCCACGTAGAATCTCCAGAATCTCCAATAGTAGCAACATTCCATGTAGAATCTCCAATAGTATCTATTTTATTTTTGTTACATTTGTACCCTGTGCTTTCCCACTCATTGCAGGCTCAATGCAGCTTACATGGGGCAATGGAGGGTTAAGTGACTTGCCCAGAGTCACAAGGAGCTGCCTGTGCCTGAAGTGGGAATCAAACTCAGTTCCTCAGGACCAAAATCCACCACACTAACCACTAGGCCACTCCTCCACTAGCAACATTCCATGTAGAAGTCGGCCCTTGCAGATCACCAATGTGGCCGCGCAGGCTTCTGCTTCTGTGAGTCTGACGTCCTGCACGTACGTGCAGGACGTCAGACTCACAGAAACAGAAGCCTGCGCAGCCTTCTACATGGAATGTTGCTAGTGGAATAGCAACATTCCATGTAGAATCTCCAATAGTAGCAACATTCAATGTAGAATCTCCAATAGTAGCAACAGAATCTCAATAGGTAGCAACATTCCATGTAGAATCTCCAATAGTAGCAACATTCCATGTAGAATCTCCAATAGTATCTATTTTATTTTTGTTACATTTGTACCCTGTGCTTTCCCACTCATGGCAGGCTCAATGCAGCTTACATGGGGCAATGGAGGGTTAAGTGACTTGCCCAGAGTCACAAGGAGCTGCCTGTGCCTGAAGTGGGAATCAAACTCAGTTCCTCAGGACCAAAATCCACCACACTAACCACTAGGCCACTCCTCCACTAGCAACATTCCATGTAGAAGTTGGCCCTTGCAGATCACCAATGTGGCCGCGCAGGCTTCTGCTTCTGTGAGTCTGACGTCCTGCACGTATGTGCAGGACGTCAGACTCACAGAAACAGAAGCCTGCGCAGCCTTCTACATGGAATGTTGCTAGTGGAATAGCAACATTCCATGTAGAATCTCCAATAGTAGCAACATTCAATGTAGAATCTCCAATAGTAGCAACAGAATCTCAATAGGTAGCAACATTCCATGTAGAATCTCCAATAGTAGCAACATTCCATGTAGAATCTCCAATAGTATCTATTTTGTTACATTTGTACCCCGCGCTTTCCCACTCATGGCAGGCTCAATGCAGCTTACATGGGGCAATGGAGGGTTAAGTGACTTGCCCAGAGTCACAAGGAGCTGCCTGTGCCTGAAGTGAGAATCAAACTCAGTTCCCCAGGACCAAAGTCCACCACCGGCCCTTGCAGATCACCAATGTGGCCGCGCAGGCTTCTGCTTCTGTGAGTCTGACGTCCTGCACGTACGTGCAGGACGTCAGACTCACAGAAACAGAAGCCTGCGCAGCCTTCTACATGGAATGTTGCTAGTGGAATAGCAACATTCCATGTAGAATCTCCAATAGTAGCAACATTCCATGTAGAATCTCCAATAGTAGCAACAGAATCTCAATAGGTAGCAACATTCCACGTAGAATCTCCAGAATCTCCAATAGTAGCAACATTCCATGTAGAATCTCCAATAGTATCTATTTTATTTTTGTTACATTTGTACCCTGTGCTTTCCCACTCATTGCAGGCTCAATGCAGCTTACATGGGGCAATGGAGGGTTAAGTGACTTGCCCAGAGTCACAAGGAGCTGCCTGTGCCTGAAGTGGGAATCAAACTCAGTTCCTCAGGACCAAAATCCACCACACTAACCACTAGGCCACTCCTCCACTAGCAACATTCCATGTAGAAGTCGGCCCTTGCAGATCACCAATGTGGCCGCGCAGGCTTCTGCTTCTGTGAGTCTGACGTCCTGCACGTACGTGCAGGACGTCAGACTCACAGAAACAGAAGCCTGCGCAGCCTTCTACATGGAATGTTGCTAGTGGAATAGCAACATTCCATGTAGAATCTCCAATAGTAGCAACATTCAATGTAGAATCTCCAATAGTAGCAACAGAATCTCAATAGGTAGCAACATTCCATGTAGAATCTCCAATAGTAGCAACATTCCATGTAGAATCTCCAATAGTATCTATTTTATTTTTGTTACATTTGTACCCTGTGCTTTCCCACTCATGGCAGGCTCAATGCAGCTTACATGGGGCAATGGAGGGTTAAGTGACTTGCCCAGAGTCACAAGGAGCTGCCTGTGCCTGAAGTGGGAATCAAACTCAGTTCCTCAGGACCAAAATCCACCACACTAACCACTAGGCCACTCCTCCACTAGCAACATTCCATGTAGAAGTCGGCCCTTGCAGATCACCAATGTGGCCGCGCAGGCTTCTGCTTCTGTGAGTCTGACGTCCTGCACGTACGTGCAGGACGTCAGACTCACAGAAACAGAAGCCTGCGCAGCCTTCTACATGGAATGTTGCTAGTGGAATAGCAACATTCCATGTAGAATCTCCAATAGTAGCAACATTCAATGTAGAATCTCCAATAGTAGCAACAGAATCTCAATAGGTAGCAACATTCCATGTAGAATCTCCAATAGTAGCAACATTCCATGTAGAATCTCCAATAGT
Source organism: Microcaecilia unicolor (assembly GCF_901765095.1). Taxonomy (NCBI): domain Eukaryota; kingdom Metazoa; phylum Chordata; class Amphibia; order Gymnophiona; family Siphonopidae; genus Microcaecilia; species Microcaecilia unicolor. The sequence continues at coordinate 42,865,755 of NC_044032.1, read as the reverse complement.
ATCTATTTTATTTTTGTTACATTTGTACCCTGTGCTTTCCCACTCATGGCAGGCTCAATGCAGCTTACATGGGGCAATGGAGGGTTAAGTGACTTGCCCAGAGTCACAAGGAGCTGCCTGTGCCTGAAGTGGGAATCAAACTCAGTTCCTCAGGACCAAAATCCACCACACTAACCACTAGGCCACTCCTCCACTAGCAACATTCCATGTAGAAGTTGGCCCTTGCAGATCACCAATGTGGCCGCGCAGGCTTCTGCTTCTGTGAGTCTGACGTCCTGCACGTATGTGCAGGACGTCAGACTCACAGAAACAGAAGCCTGCGCAGCCTTCTACATGGAATGTTGCTAGTGGAATAGCAACATTCCATGTAGAATCTCCAATAGTAGCAACATTCAATGTAGAATCTCCAATAGTAGCAACAGAATCTCAATAGGTAGCAACATTCCATGTAGAATCTCCAATAGTAGCAACATTCCATGTAGAATCTCCAATAGTATCTATTTTGTTACATTTGTACCCCGCGCTTTCCCACTCATGGCAGGCTCAATGCAGCTTACATGGGGCAATGGAGGGTTAAGTGACTTGCCCAGAGTCACAAGGAGCTGCCTGTGCCTGAAGTGAGAATCAAACTCAGTTCCCCAGGACCAAAGTCCACCACCGGCCCTTGCAGATCACCAATGTGGCCGCGCAGGCTTCTGCTTCTGTGAGTCTGACGTCCTGCACGTACGTGCAGGACGTCAGACTCACAGAAACAGAAGCCTGCGCAGCCTTCTACATGGAATGTTGCTAGTGGAATAGCAACATTCCATGTAGAATCTCCAATAGTAGCAACATTCCATGTAGAATCTCCAATAGTAGCAACAGAATCTCAATAGGTAGCAACATTCCACGTAGAATCTCCAGAATCTCCAATAGTAGCAACATTCCATGTAGAATCTCCAATAGTATCTATTTTATTTTTGTTACATTTGTACCCTGTGCTTTCCCACTCATTGCAGGCTCAATGCAGCTTACATGGGGCAATGGAGGGTTAAGTGACTTGCCCAGAGTCACAAGGAGCTGCCTGTGCCTGAAGTGGGAATCAAACTCAGTTCCTCAGGACCAAAATCCACCACACTAACCACTAGGCCACTCCTCCACTAGCAACATTCCATGTAGAAGTCGGCCCTTGCAGATCACCAATGTGGCCGCGCAGGCTTCTGCTTCTGTGAGTCTGACGTCCTGCACGTATGTGCAGGACGTCAGACTCACAGAAACAGAAGCCTGCGCAGCCTTCTACATGGAATGTTGCTAGTGGAATAGCAACATTCCATGTAGAATCTCCAATAGTAGCAACATTCAATGTAGAATCTCCAATAGTAGCAACAGAATCTCAATAGGTAGCAACATTCCATGTAGAATCTCCAATAGTAGCAACATTCCATGTAGAATCTCCAATAGTATCTATTTTATTTTTGTTACATTTGTACCCTGTGCTTTCCCACTCATTGCAGGCTCAATGCAGCTTACATGGGGCAATGGAGGGTTAAGTGACTTGCCCAGAGTCACAAGGAGCTGCCTGTGCCTGAAGTGGGAATCGAACCCAGTTCCCCAGGACCAAAATCCACCACACTAACCACTAGGCCACTCCTCCATTGTTTATGACATAGAGTCCTTTTTCTAAATCTTGTCTAATCATAAAACCTGTTGGTGTACATTCAAATTTTTTTTGGGGGGGGGAGGGTAGATAGAGGGGCTGAGGGGTAAAAGTTCTCATCTGGATTCCTTCTGCTACGCTTTCATGAATTCTCAGAATTATATCACTGTATTACATCTTGTCCATGAGTCTTCCCTCTCTCTTCCCTTATTTCCTCTCTCCTTTTGTTATTATCAAATGTAGTGACTGTTTTATAACTCTGATATCTCTTGGGTTTACGCCATTGATAAACATTATTATCAAATTAAATCATCCTTCTGGAACTGCTCAAATTTAGCCTGTTGTAACTCCTTCCTAAAAGCTTCTAATTGC